>NW_003852454.1:8439090-8449407 GCF_000181295.1 Otolemur garnettii | reverse complement strand
ATCTTAGGAAAGCTACAATCCAAATGGAGCCCTAGACTACGGGGAAAGAAGAGGGGCAGGGGAGGGGAGGGGGAGGATGGGTGAAGAGAATGATATTGTGGGGATCATGCCTATAGTTTATTCTATTTGGATACAGGTGAATTTGTCTAAAGGTTGAATATAAATGTCTTAGCATAACAATTATGAGAAGGACATGATGGCTATGTTGGTCACCTAGATGAGAGTTTTCCAAACTGCATATGGAAGTAACACACTGTATCCTATGAGAGAATTAATGTACACAATTATGATCTAATAAAAAAAAGGAATAAAAAAGAAATTAAAAAAAAAAAAAAAGACAGTCTCTGGTCACCTCAGATGGCAACTCTGTTCCTGGAACACCACAGCTCACCTTCTTCCTCCACTGACTACATAAGCCCAAACATGTGGCAGCTTGTCAGAGATTTTCTAGGATGGCATAGAATTCTCCCATTATTCTTTAGTTATTATTTGTAAGAGCCTTCCTCAAAGTATTTAAAATAATCATAGGATAGAATACAAGGTCCAGGATTAACTTTCCTTCATTCATGAAATCAGAAGCAACAAAAATGAGCACATATGACGTGCTGGTCACTGTTCTGAACACTTGAGACATCAGGGAAAACAAAACAAAACAGATAATTATCTTTACTCTCTTTGAACCGAAATTTCACTGGAAAGACAAATAAATACCATAAGTAAGCAAAGTCCAGATCATAAAGTGGCTTGAAGGGAGTTGGGATGCTGGGTATAGCACCTGCAACGTTGATTGAACCCTGTGGTCAGGGCAACCTCAATGAGAAAGCATTATTTGTGTGAAGACTGAAGGTGAGAATGAGCTAATTGGATATTAAACAGCAGAACAATTCTGACGAAGGAAGCAGTTCTTACAAAACTAAGTGGGCGAGGCTTGAGAGGTGGAAGTGAGAGAGGAGTAGAAAAGGAAGTGGCCAGAAAGCAGGTGGCCTGGCTCCCCGATGCATTGAAGAGACTATGGTTTTTCCATCACAGGTTTGGAGCAGAGGAATGACATGACCTATAGTAGATTTTATAAGGATCATTGTAGATTCCTGCATATTTTAAAAGTTTTTTAAAATTGATACAAAGCTGTCTCTCACTGAATGCACTGGAGCCTTAATGTTCTGTTTTGAATTGGACTTGTGGTGATAACAGAAACCAGACTCTTCGTTGATTTAGTGAGAGTACTTCAACGAAACTACATTAAACATTTAGCTAAAGTTCCTGTACTCACTTCCACCATGCTGCTCTTTCTATACTCTTGGTTACAGGGCTTGTGATAACTACCTGTTCACATTACAGTGGAGGCACAGAGAAAGAGGGGACTCAATCTAGAAGCTCTCACTGTCCACTACAGATTAAGTAAAGGCTGGTGTCAAAATCTTTCCCAATGAATGTTTGACTCAGAAATTTGGTATAGATCTTGGCAGATGGAAATTATCATTTTTATAAAAAGAGTCAATTTGCTAGCAGATATAGTAGATAAAGCCTAAGCCAGATTATTTCATACATCTTAGTTTTTGAATAGAAGTAAGAATGATGTCACAGAAAATCATAAAATATGCTGGGTATGTAGTAAGGATGTAATAAATACTTGTTTAATTGAATTGGATTTTTGCCAAAATTGTTTATCATGTCCATTAACAGGAAAACAAACGACCACATTGCTTAGAGAATGTGAAAGGTTGCCCTGGTAACTCTAATCTATTTAGTGGTCACATTGATCCAACATCATGTTGATTTCCTACAGAGTTAATTTCTCACTTCTCCAGACTGTAATGTCAGCACTGTTGCACATCTTTCTGCTTCTTTACCAAAAATATCATCTCTGTCCAAGTCCCAATAGCTAAAGGGCATGAAACCTGTTACTGAATTAAGACTCTGCTCCATTTTAATAATTATAGTAAAAGGTAAATAAGCTGGAAACTCCTTTTGCAATGTAATTTGAGTAAGGTCATTTTATTTTATATCATCATAAGGTAAAATTATAAAGTTTGATATTTAGTCTTTTGAAGAGTGGAAGATACTATTAGGCGAGTTTAAGGAGGTGATATTAGAAATTATAAAACCATCTTGAGAAATATTTGGATGTTAACAGGAATTCCAAAACATTTGTCCTCCTAATTCTGTTCATGAAACATGAATTCAGAACAGCAAGCTGGAATAATCTCAGAAAAATCATAGCTTTTCTGAGCATTAATTTTGAGTCCCAAAGAAACAAAAACTTCAAGATTGTTTAGAGAATTGAGTGAGATACCTTGCTTAAGCCAAAGTACACATTACCTGTAACACACTAGAAGCCAAGTGTGCTCAAGTGCAAATAGGACTATAATGACTGTCTCAGTTCTCCTACTGCTCACTCCCACTTCCTGGCCAACCCTGCCTCTCCCTTGGGACCCCTCCTACCTAATCAGTGCACATACTCAAAATTGTCCCTTACGACAGTGATGTGCACAGAGGACATACCCAGTAAATGATTGTCAACTGATTAGTAATCCATGTGGAAGTACTTTTAATAGTTAGAAATGGCATATAGCTATTAAATATAATTTTATGTTCACAATATAGAATTATTCTGAGGTTATTGTCCCTTAAAAATGGATTACGTTTAATACCACCTCTATTCATGTACACACAGGACGCACTATGAAAAAGTACAAGTGCATATGTCACACAAGCCAAAGCCCAATTCAAGCCCAATGCCAGGTCTGGAGGGACATGCCACTGCTAGAAAAGTACTTTTCACTCCTTGTTTAATTCTTTTTTTATTTCATTAAATTTTTAAATGACTAATTAGCCTTAGCTCACACCAAACTAAAATTAATCATTGAGAAAAGACACCTTGAGTAATAGCCTCTGTGCAACCAGACACAATGAGATTGGAGAGAGAAGACTCCAGGCATCTCTGGCTGATGGGATCTGCCCAGAAACCTTCCTTTGGTGACACAGGGAGTCACTGAGAGACTTTTGGACCCCACGAGGAGGACAAAAGTGGTGGAGCACTGGCAAATAGTAGGTGTGTTTGTTTGGTTGCAGGCTGCCCACAGCTGTCTGTAACCATAGCAAAAGTGCGACTGCAAGCAGGAAAAGCCTTACCTGGGGGTTATTTGGGTTGTTTTTTTTTTTTTTTTTTTTTGGACTTGGGCACTCGATTGAACTGCCTTGGGAGATCTTGCGTGGGTGTGTGGCTGACTTTGGGCATTGTCTAGGGCCCTGGACTACGCCACTAAGACAGAAAGGAGCTAATATTCAGCTATGGGCTGTCCGCACAGCCACTGAAGGGGAGCTGCCCCTGCAGGTTGCACAGGGATCAGCCAGAAGACCTTGGGTGAGTAATCTAGTGACTGAGCTTCCCAAAGGTGGGGACTGAGACACTGGGGAAGAATGGAGATCTAAGTGTTTGGCAGATTACAGCCTTGGCCCTCAGGGGCGTAGCGTGAGACCGGTTTTGGCGCACTGGATAAATGGGCAGGAGAGATCCCAGTGATAAGTGCTTTCCTTGGAAAGCTTCTGCTTAGCCAAGGTTCACAGTTTGGTAGGTCCTTTAAGCAGGCTGAGAAGACATTTGGGCTCCCAAGACTGTGGGGTCTGAGAAATAAGCAAAGGCCTCCAGTCTCCATCTCATACAGCTGTATCAACATTGTGACATTGCAATTAACATCTTATACCTCAGAAGATCACCTGTCGCCTGGACAATATTCAGCAAGATATATATATGGTTTTGGGTTTTTGGTTTGGGTTTTTTTTCCCCTTAATTTCAACATTTTTCTTTTTTCATTTTTTCATTTTTTCTCTTTTTTTCCCTTCACTGTTCTAGTTTAAATACAATCTTCCATTTTTCCCTTTTTTAATAATTAGAACTTCATTTTTGCTAGTGTTTCTGCCCCTATTATTTTTCCCCCCAGTTTTATCCCATAAGGGTTTTTGTTTGTTTGTTTGTTTTGGTTTGATTTATAGTATTTTTGTCTTTCATCTCTACTTGGTAGAGGTGGGGTACTGTGTCTGATCAGGCTGGCAAAGAGAACCCAGGCTGACTTCAAGGGAATCATCCAACCCAGCACCCCCAGAGGTTGGGGGTCTTTAAGGTTGGGTCCAAGTACCCTCCTATACACCTATATTACCCCTCTCTCCTTCTTTCAGTGACTTTTTATCAATATTTCCTTTTACTCACTTCCTCTTCTTTTTTTCCTTCTTGTTCTTCAATCTTCTCATCCTTCTGGTCCCAATCCAAAAGAACTCATTAAACCTTTAGGCCTGGGTGGCACCTGGGGCTCAAAAGAGTAGAGGGCCAGCCCCATATACCAAAGGTGGTGGGTTCAAATCCAGCCCTAGCCAAAAAAAAAAAAAAAACAACTTTAGGCCAGAGGCACAGTAAATTAAAGAGCAAGAGGAAATAAAAGGAAAACTAGGGTAAGGAAATAGATACAAGAAAATACTCATGAAGAAGAATCAGCAGAAAAATCCTGTCAACATGAAATACCAGTCCCGAGCAAACCCTTCAAGGGACCATGAGGTAGCTACTGCAGAGGATTCCACCTATAAAGAAATGTTAGAAATGACAGAAGGGGAATTTAAAATATAGATGATGAAAACAATGAAGGAAATTGTTTTTTGATTGTTTTCCACTTTGGAAAACAACCAAAACATAATGAAGGAGAAAAGATGCCTTACCCATTGTATTTACATTTCAGGTTTTTTGCACATCTGCCAGGGCATCTCTGATTCCTAAGCTGCTGTTTTTTTGTCTGCCTCTTTCTTCTGCTCAGTCTTCATGTGGTCCTGTCTCCTTCACTGGAATGTCAGTATTTATCTCAAATTTAGCAAGTTCAAAACCCAATTGCTGATGCAACCTCCATCCCAGCCTATTCTCTCTCTCTATAAATAACAGCTTTATCATTCCTGGTTTTCAAAAACAATAAATCCTTTGAAGCGCCTTTGCTTTCGCCTTCTCTCCCAGCCCATCATGGATGCATCCCAACATAGTACTCTACAAAACACCTCAGAAACTGAAAACTTGCTCTGCCATTTTCTCTCATTTGGACTACTAAAAGAGGCTCTCAAATACTTTCATTAATATTAACCTCATACTAATATCTATCCTCAAAATATCATCCTTGGAAGATTTAAGCCCTTCCAAGCCATGAGAATCTTACGTCTCTTCTCACAATCCTCTCTTATGATCTGGAATGCTCTTCCTCCCCTGGGTCTCACTAGCTCTCTCTAACCTTGCACTCCTTTCTTTGTTCTTCCTAAAACCAGCCAAATTCAGGTTTTGCAGTTGGTACTCTTTCTACATTGAATATTTTTCTTTTAGTAAGACTTGCTTCCTGCCCTCTGGTCAAATGGCACCTTAAAAGTAAAGGTCTTTCTTTGCCACCCTTTGTGAAAGAGCAAGCCCCCACGCAGTGAGTGAGTCCCCTGCCTCTGCCTCATGCTTTGGTTTTTCCACAACACATACCACCATCTGAAATATTACATATGTACTTGTTAATTTTTTAAATATATTTCTGTCTCACCAATAAGCCCTAGCAGGGAAGGCAGTTTTTTTTTAATGTCTATTGCTATATTCCCAGTGCTTAGAACAAAGCTTCTCACATAATAGTCAATTGATGTGTTGTTAAATGATTGGGTAAAGTGTCTACCACATGCCAACTACTACTTGGTACTAGGGATGCAGAGATCTTAGAATGGTCCTTTCTCTCTGAGGACTCACAGGTTTTTTCCTGTAAGTCTGTGCTGGGAACAGAGATATATCCTTCTCACATATTCCATATGTGCTATATATATATTATTTTTTCAAAGTTGATTTACACCTATATGTGTCTTCCCTCATGTGTGTGATATTAAGACTATGTATGGTTCTATCTCAAAGGTGAATGAATTCTTAAGATAATTTTGGAGTATAAAACGGAAAAAATGTTAAATTTGTCCCTACTTGCAAATATGTTCAGAAAAGCTGATTAGTCCTAAATTATCTCAATAGTAGTCACTAGCTAATTAGGAGAAAAATTGAGAAAAGTGTATTAAATTATATCTGAATATTTATGAAAGATGTGTTTATTTGGAACGTTGATTAGAAGAAAAAAGGGAATGTGAGTGCTACTACTTTACGTGTTTCTTTTAAAAGTCTTTTTCTGTCTACCGATGTTGACTATGGGGAATCCCAATTTAAAATACTCAGAGAAGGTTTACGGAGCAATGAGTTACATCCAACTTGAAATCCCTTAGCCCAGGTGGACACATGGAAGAGATCACACCAGTAACTCTTTAACTTACCATTCAATGTTTGAGTCTATATCAAACATTCAATCAAAAAGTATGTTTTAAAACTTTCTTATGATGGACTGACCATTCGTTATTAATAGTTAGAATAGAATTAGTTTTTTAAAAACAATAACACCAAATTGGCACTACTTTAAATGAGTCTATGCCTTACAAGCATTATTATTTTGCAAAAGTTCTCTGCCAATTTTTCTAAGTGAGATTTTATAAAATTGCTATTTTCCATGGCCAATAAATTCTGCAAGTCAAAATAAATTATTTGAAATGCTAATGTTATTCAGTATTCCTGATTAAGTCAACCAGATTAATTTTGTGCTTATTTGCAATTTATAACAAAATCTGTGTTCATTTTTGCCTCTCAGTCTACTTGGTACAGTTGCTAAACATTCCTATCAATATTACAGACAAGATGGAGCACCTGATTAATCCAAATACCTAAACATAGTTTGCCTGATCTTGGTTAATTTATCTTGTATTGACAAAAATCAAAAGTGCTTAAGAAATAAGCATACAAAATGTTATTCACCATCTTGTAAATGTCAACCTTATTGGGAGGCAACATTATGTGGGGAATATTTGCATGATTTAAATTTCCCAGCATAATTGAAAATACGTTTTAATAAATTGTACATTTTAAAAATAATCTGGTTGCAACAGGACAAGAAAAATTAAACTCATTTCATAACATTCTCATTTAAATACTTAGCACTCTGCTTGTATTCAATGATTATATCAACTAAATCCTCCAAATTCACAGTACAAATGTAATTGCCTGGGAAATAATATAATAAAAAACTGAACAACAAATGTATGAAGTCAGCATTACAACTATAGAACAAGTAACAAAATAATTGATAGTGTTTTGGTTTTGATATTGTAGAGTTATAATTTGAAACTGTTTATGTTACAACAGTGAAAAATTATGGCTTGGCATCTAAAAATAAAATGTTATAATATCATTCCTTTCTATCTCTTACAGGACAGAGTAAAATTTTAAAATCAAATATTTTATTATGAATAAATTAAAGGAAAGAAAATCTTCCTGGAGAAACATAGATTCAATACCATTCGCTGCATTTACTTCATTTGTATCCATCAATCTGTTCCTTGATCATTGCTTCTCGTGATGAGAGAGTCTCAATTCTTGTTAATATCTTAAAAGTAGATTTCATCCACAATTTTGACCACTTGGCTAATTTTACTCCACAGCTAATGCTTAGGTCAACAGCACGTCCCTGAGAACCTTTCATCTGAGCCTTCCAAAGAAAGTCATACTTCTTTCTTGGTTCTATTAAAGTACCAATCATGCTACCTTTCTAAAATTAGATGATCTGTTTCTTCAGTTGACAGGAAGATCTTTGAAAGTGAGGGTCAAGAGTTCATCATCACTGAAACACCAGGACCTTACACATTACTTTATGCTTAGAGGTAATTTAATATGTTTTTTTTTTTTTTTTTTCCGAGACAGAGTCTCACTGTGTTATCCTTGGTAGACATCACAGATCCTGGCATCACAGCTCACAGCAACATCAAATTCTTGGGCTTAAGTAAGTCTCTTGCCTCACCCTCCCAAGTAGCTGGGATTACAAGTGCCCACCACAACACCAGGCTATTTGTTGTTGTTGTTGTTGTTGTCAATGTTGTTTAGCAGGCCTGGGCGGGGTTCAAACCCACCAGCCCTGGTGCATGTGGCTGGTGCCCTAACCTCTGAGCTATGGGAACTGAGCCTGTTTGTTGGACTTTTAATTAAATAGATTGAATTGAGCTTATGAAGTAGGAAACTTTGTTTTAATATGCTCTATCAGGCTCCTTAATATCTATTTATTCATCTCACCAGTAGTGTGACAAAGTTTGTGGGGTTATAAGAATAAATAGGAAAAAAAAGAGTAAATAGACATCTTTCAGACAGAACAACAAAATGCAGGGAAAGGCCTCATTATAAGAGATATTGTCACATTCTCAAATATCCATTCCCCGAACAGTCATCTAAGGTATGCAGGATACACATCTCCTTTCTGGCAACATAAATACATCCTTTTTCTCAGGGGTCTTCAGACTCTCTAGGAGGTTTGAAGTTATGTTGCAGTATACAGTGCACACAGGGATAGTGGATTCTTCTACTGAGCAGTTGTTTTCCCTCCACATCATTTCTTATATTCACCCTAATATAAAACCATACCAAGAAGTCAAATTAATGGGGATAATACCTTGGCAGAGAATCTCAATGTTCAATATAGATGTAGAGACTAGATACAAACACTGACAATTCCCAGTTAACCTTAGGTTTTCAATAAATTCCCTGAGTTAACCTTTCATTAACTTTCACTGAGTTCCCTTGCAAACTTGTGTTGTCCCACATAAGGCTAAAAAGCCTCTGCTTCCCCTTCAGCCCGTGCCTCAGAGCCACTAAGACCCAGGTGCCACCCAGCCCATCTCAACACAAAGCTCCCTCCAGCCCCTAACTGGTCCTTCCAGAAAGGAAGAACTCCTGCAATCTCAAATCAGCCCCAGCCTGCTCCTCCTCCCTAGTACTTAATAAAGAGTTCCCAAACCTCTTAGAATTTTCTGAATGTTTGGGGTGAGAGGATCATTTTCCATTATTCATAACAACCCCCTTTCCACCACACCTGAGTTTGAGGTGACTCTAGGAAGACAAGGTCTAATTGCCAGAGGAACCAGTCATGTGATTGATTATAGATTTGAAACTGCAGAGGGAAGAGGGGTAGAGATTGAGTTCAGTCAGGTGGCCAGTGATTTAATCCAACATGCCTATGTAAGGAAGCCTAACCAATCGAGTTCAGAGAGCTTCTAGGTGGGTGCACAGGGCTGAGAGAGCAGCCCACCCGGAGAGGGCATGGAGACCCTATGCTGCTTCCCATACCTTGCCCTGTATATCTCTTCCATTTGGCTGTTTATCTGTATTCTTCTTAATATCTTTTATTATAAGCCAGCAAACATAAGTAAACTAATTTCCTGGGTTTTGTGAGATTTATAGCAAATTATAGAACATGAAGAAGGGGTTATGGGAACCTCTAATGTAATGCCAGTTAATCAGAAATATGATGACAACCTGGGACTTGCAAATGGTGTCTGAAATCTTAAGCTATGAGTCTGTACTATCTCCAGTGAGTTAGTCAGAGAATTTAGTTAAATTGTCAAATATCCTATTGGGGTCCACAGAGAAGAGGAAGAATACCACACCATTGGTGTTAGAAATGTCTTGGATGCATTTTTCTTTCTTTCTTTCTTTCTTTCTTTTTTTTTAGACAGAGTCTTACTCTATTGCCTGGGTAGAGTGCCCAGGAGTCATAATAGCTCAAGCAACCTCAAACTCTTAGGCTCAAGCAATCCTCCTGCCTCAGGCTCCCAACTAGCTGGGGGTACAAACATGTGCCACCACACTTGACTATTTTTTCTATTTTTAGTTAAGACAGGGTCTTGCTCTTACTCAGGCTAGTCTCAAACCCGTAAGCTCCACCTCAGCCTCCTAAAATGCTAGGATTAAAGGCGTGAGCCACTGTGCCCAGCCTTGTATTTTGGTTCTAACAGGGTAAAGGCAAGTGACTAGGGGCAAGCAGAAAATTATGGTTATTGGTATCTTTGGCATCAGAGGGTTTTTTTTTTTCTTTTTTATTGAATGGTAACTATGTACATCAATGCACTTCTGGGGTGCAGTGTGGTGTTTTCACACACAATCCAAAACACTTCCATCAAACTGGTTAACATAGCCTTCATGTCATTTTCTTAGTTATTGTTTAAAATGTTCATATTCTACTCTTAGAAAGATTCACTTGTACCCTTGTAAGATAAACCACAGAAGTGAGCCCTCCAATCCCCCTCCCTCCACTCATTCCCCTCTCCCCTCTCCCTATCCCCTCCCCATATTCTTAGGCTGTTATTAGGTTACAGCTTTCATATAAAAGGTATAAATTAATTTCATAATAGGGGTGTGTACATTGGATACTTTTTCTTCCATTCTTGTGATACTTTGCTAAGAAG
>NW_003852454.1:8372406-8436339 GCF_000181295.1 Otolemur garnettii | reverse complement strand
GTTTGGGTTGAGTCATTCTGGGGTTCTGAAACTATCTGCTGTCTAAATTTCAGAATCTCTTGGCATGTCTGGAAAGTTCTCTTTCATAATTTCATGAAAAAGAGCCTCTGTGTTTTGTGAAGCAACTTCATCACCTTCAGGGATTCCTATAAGGCAAATATTAGTTTTCTTCAAATTATCCGAGAGTTCTTGGAGAGTGATATCCATTTTTGCTCTCCATTTCTTTTGATCTTTGCACTCCTGGGCTTCTTCAAAAGCTTTGTCTTCAAAATCAGAGATCCTTCCTTCTGCCTGTTCCACTCTGTTACAGAGGGATTCCACCATATCTTTCAGATCCTTGAGGGCTGCAACTTCTTTTCTCAGTGTTTCAAAATCTTTGATCATTTTATCTTTGAAATCGTTGAATTCTTAAGGCAGGCATCAGTGGGCTTTGTAATGTATTTCACTTTTCAATTTGGTAACTGACTTTCTTATTTGTAGAATAGGAGATTATGGTTTCTATATCAAGATACAACTATGAAAATAAATATCAAATAGTACTGGTGAAAATCTCTGAAAATACAATCCCTTCCATAAATTTTGGCTTCGTCTGCTATCATTCACGTGGGAGAAGGATCAGCTCACACTTACTGTTCCTAGTGAGTCAGCAGGGCATGGGTGGGAGACAAATATTTTCACCTGCTCATGTCTCTGGTGGAGTAAGAAAGGAAAGTAAATAAAATTTAAATTTAAAACTTCCAAGAACCCATAATTTCCCAATATCAAATGAATGGGGGTGAAATGATTCATGGGCTCTTTTTTATTCAATGAAAAGAGAGAAATTAGAAAGCAAATAAAAACATAGTATGTAACAGCATGCTAACTGAGGAAAGTCTCTCTTGGTATCACTAATGCATAAAATTGGAAAGTATCTCAGAGATTCAAAAACCAATGCTTTTATTTTATAGTGAGGAAAACTGAGGCATGATGAGGGGAAAGTAGCTTGCCCAAAGTCATTGAGTAATTAGTTGAATTAAGACAATTTAACAATTTCAGAACGTCTGAATTTTGTTGAGCTGTGATTTTGTACTCAAATAAAATATTTGTATTGTAAATACCCTTTCCTTTCCCTGATTATAATGCAGGTAGTCATTGGAACTCATCTGTGTTCTGAGGTATTTGAAATCTACACTTTGCAATTCACATTTTTTATCTATTTAACATTTGTCCAGTTACAGTCTAATTTATTCCATATTCAATACATATCAGAACTGAATTCTGATAAGCAAATGGTATCATATCAGGAAGCAAAAGGACTCCACACGAGAATAATATCCTTCTGTTTACTTTTTATAAGTCTGACTTTCAAATCTTGATTACATTAGATTAATGGTGCAACTCTAGAGCTCAGAGAACAAAATCATATGCCAACACAGCTTATAGGCCACCTAAATGAAGGCTAAAATTTTAACGAGCATTAAGAAGATTCCTCAGAATTAGGGTCTATAAAAAGAATTCATGAGTGTGTTAAGTGAATAATGTTTGCATTGGATTAAAGTGGGGCACTGGATGCCTGATATCCTTTGAATTTTAAAAGACATGTCAAGAATCAACCAGGAATGCTGACTTTTGTTAAAGAACACTATTATTTGCAAAAATATGAACATTTTTAATAGCTATCTTTTCAAAATAATAATTTTAAAAATAGTAACAATAGAAGGAAAAGTGAATATTTATTGACACTTTAGTATAAATTTATCTATTTACATGATAATAAAACTTTAAAAATTGGCTCTTGACAGAGAGCTAAAGATAAGGCCTTGTGGGAAAGGGAAGCCTGGATGAGAAATCAGAGAACCAGAGAGGAGGCTCCACACAGGTAGAGAGCCCCTGTCAGGACACTGGGGAGGACCACAAGAAATAACTGGGAAGAAAGCAAAGAAAAACGTGCACAACTTGCCTAGCAGTTCCTATCTATCCAAAAAGATTTTAAAAAGGAATAAAAGTTATTCAAAAATAAATCAATCACAAACCATTGAAAGTATACATTTCACCAAATTGCCTTCAAAGTATGACCTGCTAAAGAAAGAAAATCCAAGTCCTGTCATTCTAAACGCCAAGAAAATGCCTCACATTATGCTAAAAACTCCATTAAAGTGAAAGCCTGAGCATACTTAGGAGCTTTCCTTGTATGTTAGATACAGGATCACTCATTCCCTCATTTTCCTCTAAATATTTATTGACATTATTCTAAAATTTCTCTGCTAAAATCTCAATAGGTTATAAATATATTTTTTAAAAAATGAAAAAACCACGAGTCTTACTCTCAAAAATTCCTAGTACAGAATAATAGTAGGGAAGTATTTATGAGAGCCATAGGAATGCTTTAAAAGTTCATAGGAGACAGAGGACCTTCCACATGGATAAATCAGAGATACTTCATGACAACAAAGTAGGCATCAAGGAGACTCCCGAGTGGTGGGGCTGCTATTTTTTAAGATTTGGTCTTGAGAATGAGTCTCAGTTGGTCAGATCCCAGCTCTACCACGTACTAGCTGTGCATTCTTGGTCGAGCTGGATTACTTAATACCTGGAAATCCCTTAGAACAGTGCCAAGCACATGGGAGTGTTTCCAGACGCAAGCTTCCAGCTATCTGAGTTGATGCTGTGGGTTACCATTTATAAGGGAAAAAGGGAGCAGTCCTGGTGAGGGCAGGCTGGGTGAACGCAACCTCAGCAGAGTCACTGAACAGAACTGAACAGATAGGAAAGCTGAGAAGCAAAGCCAGGCGGGGGTTTCTGAACACCATTGCATTTATCTGCTTTACCTTTATAAGGCAAATCATTTCCTACCTCATGTTACACCAATTTATGAACTTGTCATGGTCCCCACACAACTGGCATCTGAAAAAGGGTGGTTAAATACTCGTAGAATGCATGAATGGGTGCCTGTTAAATAACACAATAAAACATACAGACATGGTTTTGCACAACCTCTAAATCTTAGGCCTGGGCTCTATTAAGCTGTATGTCCCAGTGTCCCAGTCTCCTTCCATTTTCATCTTCAGTTTTAATCTTTTGTACTATTTCATCCCCCTTGCTTGTTCACATGCACCACAACCAGTTCTATTACTTTGCCATCTTCTGAGTCAATTCCTGTGTGTGAATATGCTCTTGTTCTTACTAAATTATGAACCACGCCTCAGGGCCCAGGTGAAACCCATTTTCTCTAGAAGTGTTCTCTCACAACTGCCTTTCATGACCATCTTCTTTCAGTTTTATCATTCTGATAAATCATCATTTATCGGATGAATTTTTTTATGTGATACCGACACATACAGATGAGTATTTCTCTATCTGTGTGACTCATATGGGTCATGGGATTGGTCTTGTTGGGGGGTTATGTGTGAATTCCTGTTCCATGGCCCTCCAGTCTGATTGCTATGACAGCTTGCTTTAAGGAGAGAAGTGTGAACAAATATCTAATGATCTGTTTTCTCAGTAATGTTTCTAGGTTCTGCATAGATAGGCTGATAGCAACATTTTAGGGTCTGATTTCAAATTTCAGCAATAGTTCCATCAATAACGTCCATAAGAGGTAACTGAAGTGTAGCCATTCACCAATCATCAAAGTCCATACCTTTCAGTGTATGTAGGCACAGACCACAGCTTTAAGAGGATGAATTTTACTTTTAGACACCATAATATCTGCTCCCCAAACACAAACATAAATGCCTACTGCATCATATAAGGAACTCCATAAGCCCCAGTTGAGTATATATCTTTTAGACAGCCAAAAAGTTACAGAAAACTGTTGTTTTTTCTTTTTGGCAGGGGCTGAGTTTGAACTCACCAACTCCCGCACATGGGGCCAACACCCTACTCCCTTGAGCGACAGGCAGTGCCCTTGTTTTTCTTTTTTTAATTAAAATCAAACCATATTTTTTTTGCATATAATGCAAATGCCATATAATTTTTTAAAATTTAACTTAAGACTTGAAAAAGTCTTTCAATTCCAGCAGCTGTTTCAGGAAACCACTACATGTCTCTGGAGTAATTTGTTCCTCTTTAATAGGTAAATAAAAAATAGCTGAGAAGAACCCTATGGAGAGGTCTCTATCTTGCGCAGGATGCATTGCGCCTCCAGTTGCACAACTCCCTTCTGTGTAACGGATCCCATCAGGAATTGCCCTCGGAGAGCCTGAAAGAGACTTGTAATGTGTTCTTACCCAAACATGAATGTCTGTGGGAGCACCTTCAAGACAGAAATGCCCTGTGTCCTGCCTTGAAATTGTAATCAGCTGAACGGTTTTGTTTAATTAGAGTAAACAAGTTTGGAATGCTATGGTTACTTGTTGGTAAGGAAAACATTTGCTCCAATTAGATATTCATTAGAAATTCAAAAACCACTTAATATTAGCAATTCAAACCCAAACTGTACTTTGAGTTTGAATTCTCCAAGTCTGTAAACTGAGCAGCCCAGTGTACGCTAGCTCCAAATTTTACTTAACTGGCTGGCGCTCTGGAGGGGCAGAGGGAAAGAGAAAGTAGCAGACTTAATTGGAAACCACGTGGTGGGAAGACCAAGGCATTCAACAGCAGTCCCTGTGGAAGGCACCAGGGCAGAGATCCCGGGGAACCGTTTGTTTAGAACAAAGCCTGCAGAAAGGAAAGTGGGAAGGGAGAGAGAAAGGGAGGAGAGGTAGGAAGCAACAGTTACTCATCCAATAAATAACTGGGCCTGTTCAATGTGCAGAGCAGCCGCAGTCACGTATAGAGCAGAATTAGAACATCAAGTGTTCGTTTCAAACAGTAGCACAACATGACAGTTACTATGTGGCAGGAAAGCATGACTTCATACTGTAAATCTCGTTAGGCAAAATATGATAAAATGTCACACAAATAATAGAGGCCAGGAAACTTACCAACTATTTCAGATGGGCAGCATTCTGTCAGAGAAGAAATTATCAGGCAGCTTTGTCAACCGGCAGGATGTTTGTTTTTTGTTTGTGCATTTCTTTTGACTGAGAGAGGAAAGGACACGGTATTCTGAAGTAATAACCGGGTCATGTGTAAACAATAGAATAGATTTTTAAAATATGTATTTGGGGTTGCACTGAGAATGCAATAATTTAAAATTTTGGCCAGGTGGATTTTTGCCACACTGTTAAAAAACAAAATTTTTGATTTTTTTTTTTTAAGTACCAGTGAAGATATTTTCTTAGATGAAACAAAACAGGGCAAAGTGTAAAGATAATAATTGTGTTTGGATCAGGACTGACTCACACATCTCCTGCTTAGGACTTGAACTTCTCTATTTATTTTTCCCCCTTTCTTTCTGTGAAAGCTTCCAAAATTGTATATTTCAATCACTGGAATGAAATGAACACATTTTGGTTTTCCTTTATAGCTACGCCAAGCTTGGGTGACAATTCCGACTCAATAAACACTGTGTGTTTTCTCTTTAGACAGATGCCACATCTTTCACAGGGAGCTATTGTTCTAGTTTCTAATTCATTCCTTTCCACGTCATAAATCTTGGCAGAGGAAGGCTGTGTCTACTTGTACAACTAATTTGACTGTTTTGACTGAACCGAGGGGCCTTTACTTGCTTGCTGATAACTTAGTTAAATATCTAGCTGTCAGAATGAGCCTGCTGGCTGGGTGTTCATGCACAGCAAGGGTGACTGGGAGAGGCTCTGTTTAGCCACTGCAGGAGGACTCCAGTGACAGAGTCATGCCCTGTAGACTGTTGGACATGCCACCACTTTTAATGCTGCAATTTCCACTATTAAATGAACGTAATAGCTTTAACAATTCGTCTAGGTTTTGGAAAATTGACTTTTCCATGCAATTAGTTATGTACTCGTTCAATGAATCCCTTTTAGCACATTCTTCCATAATTCGGATTTTGTGTCTTCCTTAAGGCACCACCTTTCAGAGGAAAGAGAGACTGGCTCCTATTCAGCCTCCATCTCAGACAGACCACACCACTTGGGCTCCTCCCATAAATGCCTGGAGCTCTCAGGATTCCCTCATCAATCTTTTTCTTTCATATAATTTTAAGGTTCTTGCCTCAGCCATTTCCATATATCAACTTACCACCCAAATGGTGATAACTCTGCACTTCGTCTCACCAGCTATGGTGTTTTATATACGTAGCTGTCTTGAGCACATTGCTGCACATATGTTTCTGAGACACTTAAAAAACAATCTTCACAGATCTCCTTGTCTTTCTCTCCATGTGTGTTCTTTACCTATCAGATCCTGGTTCTGTGAGTAGCAACCCCATGGACGCACTTGCCTAAGCTTTGCCTCTGACCAGCCGACTGAAATCATTTCTTAACCTCAAGTAGTACTTATAATGTATCACCACAAAAGTTCAACATGTTCTCTTCATCTATCTCAAATTCATTTGTTTGTTTCATTCTCACTACCACACTTTCGCTCAATTTAAGGCAACCTAAAATTTATTGTTGATTATAAACAAATGTCAAGTATAAAGAGGGCATCATAGCCTGGTTCTCTCTAATTCATTCTCTCCTATGCACAAAGTAAGCTTTACTTGCTTAAAATCCTGATATTTACATCATCCATATTAACATAATGTTTGGTCATCATAAAGCATTGAAGTCTCTCATAAGTAACTCCTGGGTAAAAAGATAGATAAAAATCGAAAGGGTAAAATTCCTAGAGTACAATGATACATTTCAGAAGCAAGACACAGCAAAAGAATTACTCAAGTGAAACATTATTTCATATCTTTATAAAAATATACAAGAAATAATGAAAGTGAACCAATTAAGCATCTCACCAAAAATTAAACAAAATGTTAAAACATAGCCAAATTAACTGAAAAAGAAAAGAATTCTTGAAGGTAAAAGCCACCAACAAATGAAGGTTATTTCTTTGAAAAAATCTACAATTTATAAAACATTAATTTACCTGAGAGAAATAGGAAAAAAGCACAGAATATTCAAACAGGGTTATGATAAGGGAAAAATAACCACTGATATAGGAACATCAAAATTTAAAAAAATTAGACATTTTATCTTTTGGTAAACTCATAGCAAGTAAATAGCTAACTAGATGAAATTACTAACATTTTAACAAAATATTATTTGACAAACTGACTTCTTAACAATAGGAGATAAATAGATTAATTTCCATGAGAAAAGTAGAAAACTTTGGCAACAATATGTTGCTAAAAGCATATCAGAATTTAATAGGAGAATTCTACTGGAAAAAATAAATACATAGTTCTCAAACTGTTTAAACCGTTTCACAAATAGAGGGAACAGGGTCATTTCTAAATTAATTTAATAGAGAAAATAATACATTCATTCAAAATATGAAAATAATTACAGAAAAAGGAAAACTATAGACTAATTTCTTTTATGAACCTCATTTTAGGAATTCAATTATGATTCCTTATTAAGAAACACATTGATAAAGTTATTTTATTTTATTATAGAAATTATATGAGCCTCTTTACAAAAGCTGAAAGGGGTTTGACAACTTTCAGCTACTTTCTTGGTACAACAACCACAAGGAATGCAATGTGGTAGAAACTGATAATTATGTCCTTAAACATGATCACTTGTGTAGACACACACACACACACAAAATCCTGATTATTAGAGGGATAATATCTTGAAGCAAATCCTTCTTAGATTCCATCCCTGTCACCCAGAAGAATGTTAAAATGTGGCTTTTCCTATGATCATACTTATTTTATATTGCATCACTAATGGTGTAGCAAGTCTTTAATGGAATTTATTTTATCTTTTGTTCTTGCAAACAGTCCTATGAGATTGCCACTTTTTCAAGTCAGGGACAAGACAAAGATGCCCATTCTCTCTCAAATTCTACAATTATTATTTAAGATTTTATTGGAGGCATTAGCCAATATATCTGATAAGCAAAAGATATTAGACTAAAAGTGGTAAGGAGGAGGCTAAAACACACATGCACACAATGTTTGGATGTTGTGAGTGTATAAAAGAAAGACCCTAGAGAGTCTCTATGAAGGAAAAAATTACTAAAAACAATGAGATAGCAGGATATAGGATTCAGAAAGAAAGATCAAGAATAAAGCTAGTCCTCATGTATAAAAATATCTAAAAGGATAATACAATGTAAAGAAAACTTCATTTTTAACAAAAGATAAAAACAAGTCAAGTAATAAATATAACAAGATATGTACCGAAAACAACTGTACGCAGACATAAAAAAAGACATGAAAGTAGTCTTGACAAGTAGAAATATATATTTTTAATAGAATGACTCAATCTCATAAAGATGTCAATTCTCTCTAAGTTACTCGTAAATTAACATTGAGTCAATAAAAATATCAAAATTTACTCTATATTACTCAAGCTGATTGAAATCTTACCTAAAACATAAACAATATGGCTATAATAACTGTGAAAGTTAAAAAAGGCAATAAAGAGATATAGTCTTGAGAGATATTAAATATACTATAAAGACCCAGTAATTTCAGCATGTAGTGCTGGAAAATGAATAGAAAGTCACACCAAAGAAACGGGAAAAAATGTCCAGAAATAGACTCAAATTTTGTACAAATTTTATATCTAACATATGAGACATTTCAAGCCATAAAAGAAAATCTTTTTAACTGCATATAAATAAACACCTTTATGTACAGCCTCCCAAATATATGTAAACATAAATAACAAGCTATAAAAATATCTCAATTTTAATCAGAGAACCATTATTTTCAATACCTAGGTCACTATGAAAGTTTTAAGACAGACTGTTATGGTTTATTATTGTAACAACAAATCATCCAAGTGGTCATCAGTCTGGGATAGTTCAGTTCTCCTGTACTCACACAGTGGAATCCTAAGTGGTTGGAAATTAATGTACCTATAGGAAATCTCTGCAGAATATATATATTGTTAATTGAAAAAGAGCTAAAAGGAGTGTGCATATTTTGCTACCTTTTGGGTAAGCAAGAAGTATAGACACATATATATTTATATAAAAAGACACCAGGAGGTGTGCTAACTGCGGAGCTTTGCACGTGCTAACCCTCTATTCAGATGGACTTTTCCCCCTTTGCCTCCTGACCTTTCTTATTTCTCCATTACTATGTATATTTCTCTGGATAATTTTATGGATTCTGTCACCCAATAATTTATTGAAACTCTTCCCATGTGCTCATCTATACCTAAGTATAATTTATCCTGATCAAACAATACTATAATTATCTATTTGTTTCCCCCTTCCCTTAAGTACCTTGAATAAATGATGATAGTTTGAACACCTGCCAAAGTGCAAGAATAAAAGATTGAATAAATTCAATTGAAGAATTGCCACACCATTAGTGAGGCAATATAAATTAAGCATGATCATAGGAAAAGCCACATTTTAGCATTCTTGTGGGAGGCAGGGAAGGAATCTAAGAAGGATTTGCTTCAAGATATCTTTTCCATTTACTTCTTGTCTCATTGTTTCCTAAAGATTAACTGCACACATACTGTTTTGCTGCTTGTTTATCTTCTTTAAAGAGACCTAATGTTATTAATGAGTTAGGTGTTGAGTGGACATTTGGGAAAAGTATATGAAGACATGCATGTACAATGAGTCTTTTCTGTTTCCTAAATAATAAAATATTAGAAAGTAATATGATCATTGATCAGATGTACCTCATGTTCCAGGAACTATGCCAGGTCTTTTACATAAGTCATCTCTCCAAAGAAGGAGGAGGCATGACGTGGTGAAAAGAGAGAGGATTCTCTAGTCAGAGTTGTCAACTGGTCAAACAATAAAGAATAATGTTCTCATAGCTCAACCGGCTAAGGCACCAGCCACGTACACCTAAGGTGGCGGGTTCGAATCCCCAGCCCGGACCCGCCAAACAACAATGACGGCTGCAACCAAAAAATAGCCGGGCGTTGTGGCGGGCGCCTGTGGTCCCAGCTACTTGGGAGGCGGAGGCAGGAGACTCGCTTGAGCCCAGGAGTTGGAGGTTACTGTGAGCTGTAATGCCATGGCACTCTACCCAGGGGGACAGCTTGAGGCTCTGTCTCAAAAAAAAAAAAAAAAAAGAATAATGTTCTCTTCCATTTGTGAACAAATATATCACCTTTCTGGTTTATTTCAGATGGAATAATTATGTCTGGCCTTTCTCTTGATTCATTGACAACTCATTAAGTGTCTCCTGTGACACTTAAAATCTCAGAGGCTGTAAGATGAGAAAAATAAGATTATTTATTAGAAATGAAAAATAATTTAATCCTTAATATTATCTGATTTTCTTTCCTTGAGTTGTTAGAATCAGCAATGTTTTGGGGGGTTCCAAAGATGGTGTCCTGAGGAATTAGACCAGCCCCAGGAGTCATTCGGAAATTTGTAGAACTGTGTCCTTGGGAAAATGACCAGACCCGTGTTCCTAGGTTAGTGATGGTGATACAGGTGGGCACAACAGTGTGCAGTCACATCTAATCATATCCCACCTTATTAGAATAGAGAAATAAAAACACTTTTATAACACTTGCCTTTCAGATACCACCATTTATGCCCCTGGTTAATGGTTTTACTAAAATTTGTTATGCAAGTACCCCACTATATTTTTCAGTTTTTTAAAGTAGTGTTTGAAAAGCTTTTTATCCATTTGTGGCGGTGGTGGTGGATTTTTTTAGACAGCAGCAGCATCTCATTCTGTTCATTCTATTGCTACAGTGCAGTGGTGTCATCATAGCTCATTGTTACCTCAAGCTCCTCGGCATAAGCAAACCTGCTGCCTCAGCCACACAAGTAGCGAAACCACAGACATGCACCACCACACACAGTTAATTTTTATATTTTTCTTAGAGATAGAGTTTCCTTATGGTGCTCAGACTGGTCTTGAACTCTTAGCCAAAAATGATCTTCCTGCCTTGGCCTCCCAAAGTGCTAGGCACGAGCCAACATTCCAAGCCTACCCAGTTGTTTATGATCATTTTCATTGAGAGTTTTGCTGTTCATAACATACCCATCATTTGCAGACATGGAAGGTACCTATGCCAGGATGGTTGAAATTAGTTATTTTCATCCCTGCTTATATCCCTGAGAAATCAGGTATGAACACAATCTACTCTTAAATGATAAGATTCAACTCTTCCTTAATTACTAGAAAAAAAAAGTTGTCATGTTGTATCTTTGTTCCACTTATTGAGTCTTTTAGTTCAAGGACACTAATAATACTTTGTTCTCCATATTACTTATGGCCAATTTAAATATTTTCATCTCACTGACTTTGCTGGCTGTAGAAGTTGTCATCGGCTGTTTAACCATGTCTGTTCTATTCTAGCAATGATACTGCAGGGATCTTCAACGTATTTCCTGAGGTCTCCATTACTTTCTTCATTCTCCTGTTTGTCACTTCTTTATTGAGTTCTGTTTTATTCACCCATGTTCTTACTAAATTCCTCAAGGCCAGGTTTCTCGCCCTCTGCACTATTGACATTATGATCAGGGTAATTCTTTGTTGTGGGTGGTTTGGTGGAGCAGGAGGGCATCCTGAGCATTGTAGGTGTTTGGCAGCACATGTGGCTTCTATCTACTAGATACCAGGAATAATTTTTCTTCTAGTTATGGCAATCCAAAATATCTCCAGACATTGATAACTGTCTTGTGGAGCCAAAACCACCTTGAAAAAAATTATTTATTACCAGTTGGGCTCTTTGTTGATCTTTTCCAAACCACGTGTATATGTATATTTTTTCCTCTGTTTCTGCTATTTTTCATAGACTCTATAATTTGCTGTTTTTGTTTGTACTGTTGCTGTTGTTTTTATTTTTTAAAACTTTACTCACATTTAGTATAACTTGAGTACTTCTATGCCTCATCTGAGACCTTTCTTGACCAACGAACTAAAACTTTCAAAATTTAAAGACTGTAGGTAGTGACTACACATGGCACAATAGAGAGATAAGGGGATAAATGAAGACCAAAATCCACCTCCACAAACAAGACAGCAGTACAGAGGAGGAATGACGTTAGCTGTGTGGGAAACATCCAGCCTGAGTACAACTCCAAACAAATTTTACCCTCAAGAGTCACCTCATGGGAGAGTAAGGGGTGAGGCCATCTCAGAACAGGCAATAGCAAGACTTGGAATGCAGAATTGTGTGGCCCTCTAGGAATAGAAATCACTGGCATTTTCCAAAAGAAGGCCACTAAGGAAGTCACAGAAGTGCCTGACATAAGCAAAGCCAGTTCTAGAGTCAGATAACTTGAGAGTCCCAGTGCCTATTATGGTGAAACCAGTCACAAAGGCTATATTCTTCCCATTAGTACCTTCTCATCAGAGGTCTCGAGACAGTTATGAGCCACATCAAGGTGGCAGGAATAAGAAATATTAGAAAGGTCTGTCTAAAAGTCCACCAAGAACTCTTATGAACTCCATATAAATCTCTATACATCCATTTGCAAATCCTTCCTCTGAAATGTGGCCGTGATACTCATCTACAGCTTCTTCCTAAGGAGATGGAAGAATGACGAAAGACATAAGGAGACTCCTAAAATTTCAGAAAACTATGTGAAGTTGTGCTCATTGAACACTAGATTTTGAGGGGGTGCACATCTTTTTCCCAAGGTGAAAATGAAACTTGCCAGGGCAGGACTGTCCTCTTGTTAATCTGTGAATTTCAGCATCTGGCACCTGGTAGACACTCAATCACCATGAATTAAATTTCTTTAAAGTAACTTTTCTAACTAAATTGAGGCATACACTGTCTCTCCCTTTCAAAAAAATAAATATGTTTAGAATTTTGAGAGAAAAAAACCATCATATTTGGATTATTGGAAACCCTATTCGACCACAACCAATCACCAAAGGCAAAGAGGAGGAATGAAATCCTTGCACACGAGTAAACAAACACTTCCCTGGCCCATGTCTAAGACTTCGGAAATGTCTCTCTGAAGGAAGCACCAAATTTTGTCTTACATTAAATCTCACTCTCTAAATGGAAGAGAAATTCCAGTGTCAAAAATCAGTTCTGTTAAAGTTCAATTCTCAAAGAAGAAAGGAAAAAGGAGGAAATAAAATTCTTCTGATCACTCTATGTAAGATGATTTTTCTTCTCAGATTTATCAATTCTTTTCTCACAGTATATTTTCAAAGAGTGAAACTGAGATTTTTCTACCTTCCCCTTCCTCTTGAATTATATGGGAATTACCCTTTGCAATCTCTTTTGTGGGCCTTGAACTCATCAGGGTTCCAAATCTGCTACAAGTCATCCACTCTGTTATCTCCTGGCAAAAATAAAACAGCCTAGGTGTCCAGCTGCTGTTATCAATTCTGACTGCTGAGGCTATGCAGCTGTGGAAAAAGAGCCCGCTTTCTAAGAGAGATAAATAAAGGGCTTCACTTCAGATGGCTCTCACCTGGTTTAAGATGAGACTGCCAGTAGGGGTGGTCTTACAAAGGCCAGAAAGGTATTTCCTGACTCAATTTCTCTCTACTTCAACCCTTGCGGGTGGCAGGCTTAGTGGGAGAGCCCAGGCCGGGTAATGAACGGACCTAAGTTCCTAAATTCCTTAAACCTTTGAAAGTGAGTTTCTTCAACCATAAAATAGAAGCAATTTAAACCTATTTCAAATAGATTGTGGTGAAAATTAAATCAGACAATGTTTATAAAAACCTGCTTCAGTGAAGCACTCCATCAGGCTAGAGTGCCTGCCTGTGACAATGAAACTAGGCCTTCATGAGTGATAGCTCGCTTAGGTCTTCATCAATGCTGTTTTAGACTTCTCCTTTACAATTCAAACCCTCTACCAGGGGTGCCCAACCTTGACTTTCCAGCACCACATTGGAAGAAGAGTTGCCTTGGGCTACCCATTAAATACACAAATACCATCAGAAGCTGATAAACGAAATAAAAAGATCTCCACATAATTTTCATGATACCTGGCACCAAAGATAAGCAAAAAAGTTTTCACATAATCTGCATGCAACCAGCTGGTCACAGATTGGACACCCCTGCTAGATAGAAGAGCACATGAGCTCAGGGGCATCCCTGTGTTTTCAGCTATATCTCAGATTCATAAAACCGTATGTGGGGAAAACCATGTTACTAGTACCTGGTAAATTGATACCTGATATTTTCATACATACTGTATCATTCAAATGATAAATGTAATTCTAGGGCATACGCTTCCATTATAAGAAGTATTTTTGCTTTCTCAAAACTCTTTTGTAGTGTACTTTAATAAAACTCAAGCCCTTAACCCAGGCCTTCATGACTTAACTCTCTACATGACACCTGCAGCTCCCTTTCACCATCCCATCCCGCCATGTGTATGCCTTCTTTCCTATCTTTTCAAGGTAAAAACTTTGCACTTGCTGTGACCTATTCCTGGAATGTTCTTTCCCCACATTTGCTTATAACTGCCTCTTTCTTAGCATTCAGTGTCCATCTTAAAAACTTACTTAACTCTTTGAAGGTACTTTTTTAAAAAATTAAATCATAGTTGTGTACATTAATGCAATCACAGGGTACAATGTGCTAGATTTATATACCATTTGAAATATTTTCATCAAACTGGTTAACATAGCCTTCATCACGTTTTCTTAGTTATTGTGTTAACACATTTATATTCTACACTTAGTAAATTTAACATGTATCCTTGTAAAACGCACCATAGGTGTGGTCCCACCAATTGCCCTCCTTCCACCCATCTTCACTCCTTCCCTCCCCTCCCTCTCTTCTTTCCCTTTCTTCTTGGGCTATAGTTGGGTTATAGCTTTCACATGAAAACTATAAATTGATTTCATAGTAGGGCTGAGTACATTGGATACTTTTTCTTCCATTCTTGAGATACTTTGCTAAGAAGAATATGTTCTAGCTCCATCTATGTAAACATGAAAGAAGTAAAGTCTCCATCTTTTTTAAAGACTGCCTAATATTCCATGGTGTACATTGAAAGTACTTTCTTAAACCATCCAAACACACACTACTCCATCTCCCCATTAGAATTTATTTGCATCAAAGCACCCGATAGCTTCTTTTCATTTGTATATTTGAAGTCTACACTTTTTTTCTGCTCTTAAAAAAATTGGCACATTATAAGTGACAATTGGTAAGGTAAGTACTCAAAATACATTAGGTATTTTTCATTGCAAATCTTCATGAATTTACAACATCATAAAACCTATGGAAATGTTTTTTGCTAAGATGACATTTTGGGGGGCCATGTTTTGAAGTATGATTGTGGTAAAATAATAACAAATAATTGGCCTTCTGAGTTTTAAACTATAAAATCAGTTTTCTCTAATCCTTTTCATAAATATGATATAAAAACAACTGGAAAAAAGAAAAGCAACCGTGAAGAATTGCTTTTTTTTATATTTCATAAAACTAGAAACCACAAGGTATGTTGTACAGTAAAGAACACAGTGAAAAGTGATGTCAAGGCTGCCCAGGTGATACAAAGGCTGGAGGAAACATGTCTGAGATGTCACTGGACAATACTAAGGGGCATTTTGAAAAACTGGGAATGACAAGGAAAGTTTCTAGGGAACATATTTTATGGCACCAAGAATAGGCACAGAAGGTGGGGGACATGTGAGACAGTGTACGCTCAACCTATGCTTACAGGAGCCTGTCTTTGGGTAAGGAGTTAGGGAGTGATAAACTGTGGATGTGAAGAGCCTACAGCCACTCTACCCAGTTAACTAGGGGTTCACTTGCACAGAGACAACTAAAATCTGTTAACTGGAGTATGTCCTTGGATTTTCATGGGTACCACCTGCATATGCAATTCAGAATATCTCACCTGATTCAAGATGAAAAATAATAGTGTTGTAGGAAGATGAGGCCCAACGGAGAGAAAGAGCACTCAAACACCATTATAAGAGGAAGAGACAATTTGTAAAATATTTTGTCCTTTTCCAGACACTTAACTTCAGTTGCAAGTAAGGATAAATTAAAACAAGCTACTAGTTTATTCTTTTAAAGATTATTTTGGTTCTTCTGGGACTTTTGTGGGTTCATATGAATTTTAGGATTTTTTTTCTATTTCTGTAAACAAATGCCGCTGGGATCTTCATAGAGATAGCATTGAATCTGCAGATTGTTTTGGGTAGTATGAACACTTCTGTGCCAAAAGGTTATCACTGGCCCTCAAGGCCATGTCAGAAGAACCAGGACAAGTGATTTGAGGAGAAGGAAAGAATAAGTTTATTAATTTCCTGGCAAATGAAGAAATTGGCTGATTACCATCTTAAAGTGCCAACAGCCTTCTTCTGAGCAGAAATATGAACATTTTAAAGGGTATAGTTCTGATTAATCTCATATTCAGCTGATATAATCTCAAGACACCCCACCCCCTCCCAGGCAATTTCCTGGAGCCATGTCCTGTGACACAAAGAAGAAAAGACACCCCCCACCCCTCCAGACCACAGGCCTAAGAGAGAGATACAAGTTTTAAGTCCCAAAAGGAGCAGGGAAGGTTTCAGAGAGAGAGAAGCCTTTTTTAACCCCTTTTAGGCCATTCTCCTCTGTTTCATTTTAACAATATTAAGTCTAATCAATGAACATAAAATATTTTTTCTGTTACTTGTATCTCCTTTCAATTTCATAATCAGTGTAATTGATTCATTTCATAATCAACATAATCAATGTTCTATAGTTTTCAGGGTATAAATTGGAGGAAAATTAGAAATATTTCATGCCTAAATAAGGCATAAAAATAGTTTTTGGTTAAGTGTGTTCCTAAGTATGTTATGCATTTTATGCTACTATAAATGGAATTTATTTTCTTAGTTTCCTTTTCAGATGGTTTGTTCTTAGTGTATAGACATGCCATTGATTCTTATATGGGGATTTGGTATCCCCAAACTTAACTGAATTTATTTACTAGATCCAACAGTATTCTTTTGTGCTGCTTTTAGGGTTTTCTGCATATAGAATCATGTCATCTGTGAACAGGAATAATTTTACTTGCTTTTTTAAAATTTGAATTCCTTTTTTTATATTTTAATTTGAATTCCTTTTATTTTTTGCATGTTGTGTATAGTTCTGTTTAGTTATTATGTCTCAATAGAGGGTTTTTAAAAAAGATCTCAGTGCATAAAATATTAAATGAGACAAAGAAAGACAATATAAAAAGCTAATGATAGTGATCCAAATTGATTATCAGACTTCTACAAAAAATATCAGTGAACACAGTCACATAAAATCAAAAAGGAATGAGTACAATGGCAAGAAACTTGAGTAGGAAGAGAAATCTTTTAGTAGGAGA
Organism: Otolemur garnettii; assembly: GCF_000181295.1. Taxonomy (NCBI): domain Eukaryota; kingdom Metazoa; phylum Chordata; class Mammalia; order Primates; family Galagidae; genus Otolemur; species Otolemur garnettii. Next base: position 8,419,107 of record NW_003852454.1, on the reverse strand, counting down.
CTTCAGTTTTCTTTTATAATATGTGAGTGCTTTAGTACTAAATAACACACTTATAACTTCAACTCAATCTGTACAAAAGCAATTTAGGTAATCAAAATGTTTGTACCTTCATAATATTCTGAAATAAAATTAAATTAATTAATAAATGCATAAAGCACTTAAAAGAATTGCAATTAAATTAATAATGCACAATTAGCAGGATACTTATCAACCTGTAAGATTCCAATCAGAGAATATATATTTTTCATTGACCTCTAGAACATTTTCAAGAAAGAAAATCTCTGTACAATAAAAGAAGAAAAATTTAAAAGGAAAAATAATCATAAACTACTGTGATTACATTGCAGTTAAACAATAATAAAAAATAAGGAAACAAAAATGTATTTATAATTTGGGAATTAAGTTAGCCAAGCAATGAACAAAAAGTCTCTTGTAACACATTTTGGTCAATGAGAAAATTAAACCTGAAATTACAAGAAATACAGAAATCAATAGAGATAAATAGCATTCATTCAAATCAATGGCACAATTAAAATGATATCCATAGAAACATGGAGAGTCTTACACTTAGTAAATAGGAAAAAGTACAAATGACTAGTTTTTACATAAAAAACACAAGAGAAGGAAAATCAAACTTTGTAAGTCATAATAAAGGGAATAATAAATTAAAACAAAAATTAATACAATAGAAATGAGAAAAAAATTAAAAAGTAAGTAAAACTCTTGGAAAATATACTAATACTTAATTTAACCAAAGTTAAAAGAAAAATAAAAAACAAAGCAAAACAAATGAAACAATATAAATTTATGAGAGAAAAATAATAAAGACACAGAAGAAAATATAATTTATAAACCATCTCTTTGTTCAACTCAGTGGAAATAATTTGAAAAGTAGAAAGTGTATGCTCATTATGGAATGTATAAACTACTAAATCGTACCCTGAAAAGGTACAGAAACCTTAAGACAGAGGTTCTCAACCTGTGGGTCGTGACCCCTTTGGGGGGTCGAATGTCCCTTTCACAGGGGTCGCCTAAATACATCCTGCATTTCAGATATTTACATTATGATTCATAACAATAGCAAAATTACAGTTATGAAGTAGCAATGAAAATAATTTTATGGTCAGTAGTCTCCACAACATGAGGAACTGTATTAAAGGGTCATGGCATAAGGAAGGTTGAGAACCACTGGCTTAAGTGGTAGAAGAACAAAAACCATCTATTAAAATTATTAAAAACTTAAGTTATAAGTTATCAGAAGTACCTAAAAGCAAAATAAGGCAAACAAACAAGCAGATGAGTGTTTCTCAGAGAATTTTTACTAACTCTTCTCTAGACAAATTTCCTAAATCTTTAAAAAACAAACAAACCAAAAAACCTAACCAACAAACCCTCCTCCAATTTATCAGTACTTTTCCTTGATATTCTTTTACTATTTCAGAAAAGAGTCTAATAATTTTTGTAAAATTAGCAAAATATTCAAAACTCAACTCAAAAGGAAACCTCAGATTAATTTCTTATTTAAACATAAATTTTTTAAATCCAAAAATAAAAGTTGCTAACTCTGTCAGTACATTAATGGCATGCATTTATTGAGCTCTTACTATATGCCAGCCACCATTCCAAGTACTTAATGTGTATTAGCACACTCATTTATGGCTGCAGTTTTATGGAGAAATAAACAGCTGGATACCTCCTACATATGAATGTGGAAAATCATCACGGCAAAAAGCTTATTATGAGCCAGGCACAAATAGTAAACTTTGAGTTCTAAGTACTTTCCATTCATTATTACATCTTTTAATCCCCACAACACCCCAGGAGGTGGATATTACCATCCCCTGCTTATCGACACATTTATACGTATATAACCACATTTAATATGTCAAATTTGAAAGCTCCACTCAGGCTTTTATAAAGAGGCATTAAAAGTCTTCCCATTAAAGGCAGGAAAAAGACATGGGCTTTCATTATCACCACTATTATTTCACTCGCTTCTGCAGTTATAAGCAAATACTGTGATATAAGAAAGAAATACAAAAATTAAAGAAACAATGAAAAATAAGAATAATTTGCAAAGGTTTAATATTATATGTGAAGCACCTGTTAGATTCAAATAAACTCATTTGAATGATCAAAACACTCAGGACAATTGTTATAAGTAACATACAGAAATCAACAACTTAATAATGAAAGAAAAAAACTACATTTGCAACAGTGAGAAAGAATTGTTGAGGAATGAGACATAAATTACCTACAAGGTCTATACTGAAATAAGGTCTGCAGTGTAAACAGTACTGGGAGTCACAGACACACACACATCAAGATTTCAACAAATACAAAGTCACTGTATTTCAGGAAGAAATAATCATTTTCATGATCTCTGTTAATATACAAATTTCATGCTCCTGCAATAAAATTATCAACATGTGTTTGAAGTAAAGTGTGTTTTCAAAATTCTTATCTGATCCTTACAAAATTCCTGCAAAAAGAACTTGAAAATTTCTCAAAATAAGGGTAACAAGAGATGATTATTAAAGATGACAGTAAATGTAAACTGTCAATGTGAAAAGAATGTTATTCTTGCATGAAAAGATAGATTAATGAGAGATACTGACTGAAGTTTTGACAAGAAAGGAAGCTATCACCATCGGTACCCATGTAGCAAAGGGCAGCTCATTTATTCTCTGTGCAACTTACATTGCTTGTTTGGAGAATAGACTAATAACAGTAATCACCAGGACACTGGGAACAGGCATTGCAAGCGTGGAAGGGAAATCTATTCAGAGCGTCTATTCCAGAAATAACAAAAGGCTGCCTTTTCCATAATGGAAGGAGCCCAGTGTAATCAACCTGCCACCAGGCTGATCCCTCCAGGGAATGGGACTGTTAGGCTCCACTGCCAGCAGTGTCAGTAGTCAGGTTGGCCCTGAGGAATGAAAGCACAGGTGTAACTGAGCCCACGTGGAAACTCCATCCAGCCACCTTGGTCACTTTGTTCATGAGCCTGTTGGACAATGACAGTGAAAGAGGCTCACTCATATCCACGAACGAGTTATCCCATCCACTTGATGATAAAAGTCCTCCTCTGCTGAGGTCACCATCTGAAGAATATTCACAGGGAATACAGGGATATTCACAGGGATATTTTATGAGACCCAAAATATCTTCAACTGTTTTGGCCATTCAGAGAGGTCTATCCACTTACCTATTCTTAAAATTTGTCACCAATTTTTTTAGGCATGTTCCTTGCAAGTCCCTGAATCTGCAGTCCAACCATTGGCCACAGTCATGAATCAATATCTATTCACTTGTCTGGCCATTTCTCTTCCCAAACAAAATGAACAACCAGGTGCACTGGTCGAAGTTCTGCTCACTGGGAAGATTTCCCTTCATTGCTGCCTTTCAGGGGCATCTCAGGAAGGGACCTCAGTGCCACACTGTAGCTGTCCCTGCAGTGCCTGCATCTTGTACGGAATCATCTGTAAACAAGGCCTGAGTTTTTACTTTCTCTGTCTATTTGCAGGAGGGCCAGGCTGGGAGGGAGGAGACCATGCAGCAGGAGTGGGGACTATCACATTCGAACCACTTCGTGTAACTAACTTGTGACTTTCAGGGCCTGCCTGAGCGCCATCTGGTATTTGCCACTTCCATTTGATGCTTTTGTTGGTTAAGTACTTGCTTTTGTTGCTGTACTGTAAGTTTAGTGGGTTTCATAATGCTCATGTCATGAGAGGAATCTCAGATCACATGGTAATTTGATTGCCCATATAGTTAAGTGTTCAGTCTCTACTATGGTCCAACAGGAGGCCAAAGATGTTTCTCAAAAGGAGAGTAGTTATCCACAAAAGATGGCAGGGATTTGCTACAAAATTCACATATAGAGTCCTGCTCAGAAACCACACACAACCCCTGGTCAAGCACCACTGGCTCTGTAGCACCTGCATCTATGGGAAAGCCTGTTCTTGTTCTAGCAGCTTTTCACACCATTCAGTAAAGGGCCTGGGGTGACACACCCAGATGAGGAATATGTTAGCACCAAAACCCAAAGAGGCTCACCAGGCATTGTGTCTGCTTTTTGGTTGTAGGAGTGGCCAGATATAGCAACTTATTCATTGTCTTAGAAGGGATATCTTGAAATGCTTCCCACCGCTGAAGTCCTAGAAATCTCAGTGAAATAGAAGCCCCCTGAATTTTTTTGGTTTTGGATTTATTTCCTACCCTCTGATGTGCAAATGCCTTCCAACACCGGGATGTCGCATGCCACTGTGCTTCACTCAATTGTGCTTTGAATATATTGTGCTTTTCACAGATTGAAGGTCCATGGCAACTGTCCTTCAAGCAAGACCCCTGGGGCCACTTTTCTAAGAGCATGTGCTCACTCCACGTCTCTGAGGCAGCATTTTTAGCAACAAAGTATTTTCTTAAATAAATGTATGTGAATTGTTTTTATAGATGCAACACTATTAGACTGCAGTGTAGTGTTAGCATGACTTTTGTAAGCACTGGAAAACCAAGAAAATTCTGTGACTCCTTTTATTGGAATATTTGCTTCATTGCAATGGACTGGAACCAAACCCAGGTGCCTCTGATAAATGTCTGCTCATCTAGCTCAGGGCTACTTCTTGCTCTTTAGGTCCATCCAGCATAATATACTGGACCAGTGTGATGTCTCATAGAAGAGAAAGGTGATCAAGATCCCTGCTAACTAAATAACCACATAGGACTGGAGAATTGATCCCTGCTGGCCTTTCCAGCAGCTATGCTCACCTTGCTTTTGTTGGTTAAGTACTGCCTCCTGGCCCCTGACACCCCTGTACCCAATTACTCTCACTGAACTCAGGTTTTTTAATTTGGTGGCAGCACTTCCCATTATTACCTCTGCCCTGCAGAGACCAGCTTAGCACAGAGCTCTCCCCACAAATGTACATGTCACAGTGTTGATGAAAGCTATGTTATTTGGACCCCACTGTGGGTATGTAAGTCTTAAATGACAAATCCACCCTGACAGTCCCATCTCCCTAAGCCTGTGAACACCTTGCTCTGCAGTGTACCACGGCAGGTCCAGCATTTCTTGTTCTTTTCTTGTGGACCATGTTTTGGTCTGTGATTTAGCCAGCTGAATTAACTGATAGAGACCTTTCTAACTCTCCAAACTGCAACATTTAAACCAGAATTTCCTATGAGTGGAACTATGTCAAAAAAAAAAATATGGCCAGATCCAAATTTACATTCCTGTTGCCTCTATCCCATCCCCCAAATATCCATTCCCACACGTATTCCTCAGCTTTCTGTCTGTATACATCAGAAGAATCGAGTAATTCTTTTAGAGTCTAATATTTGTCCTCCAGGGTCACACTTTGTACCTTATCTTTAGGGTCCTGCTGGGACTTGAATCTAGTTATAGACCTAGAGGCAAAGAGTAGTGGAGGGTGGTTTGGGAGGTCCTGAGAATCAGGCCTGTCCTACAGAGTAACTGTCTCAGGGGAGGCCATTACTATTCCCTCCAGCAAAGCCAGTGGATCTCCTCAGCTGGAATCATCAAAATTTAAGGACATAACATCTCCATCTCCACCAGGGCTTCCCACATGTCTCCATCTAGACTTTCAGGATCTCATTCTTTCCCAGCACTTTAATAGTAAATACCCAGTAGAGCTGGAAATTCAAGTTATATTGTAATTGAGACACTCACAGGATGAGATTCTGCATTTTTCAGCAGTCTCAGCTGTGTAGCTACAGAAGCTAAGGGTCTTCTTTAGAAAAGACTCATCCAGAACTCAACTGGGAATTTAAACCCGAGTGCATTTTCTTTTCCTATTTTCTCTAGCAAAATTAAAGATGACTAGAAAACCTCATTATACTCACTAGTTTGACAAAAAGTTTTGAGGGTATCGTATCTATGGTCACTCAGAATCTTGCCTGATGAGTATTTGACTGGGAGTATCCAATGTTGATATTTTGTGCATGTCTACTGTTGAATCACACCATAGACTATCAGGGTTCTCTTTAGAGTCATTATCGCTTTTAAATGTAATTGGATTCAAGAATTAATCCCCAAAGCTCCAGAACCAACCAGAATAGTCTTCCTTAAGATTATGTTCCTCTAGAACAGCGGTTCCCAACCTGTGGGTCGCGACCCACAGGAATTGTATTAAATGGCCATTATGAAGGTTAAAAACCACTGCTCTAGAACCATTCTTTGTACCAAAATCTGTGCTAAGGTTCTCCAGAGAAATAGAACAATAAGGGCAGAGATGGAAATCCAGATTCATATACAGATGGAAAGATTGACTTCTAAGGAATTGGTTCACATAATTGCAGAGGCTTGGTAAACACAAAATCTGCAGAGCAGGACAGCAGGCTGTGTACCTAGGGAAGGGCTGCAGTTAGGGTTTGAAGGCAGTCTGCTGGCAAAATTTCCTCTTCTGGGAGGGTCACTCTCAGGGGTTTTGTTTGTTTAAGTCTTCAATTGATTGTAGGAGACCCACTTACATTATGGAGAACAACTAGTTTTATAGCTTTACTTAAGATCCACTTATTTAAATGTTAATCTCTAAAAAAAAAAAAAATTCACAGAAACATCTAGAAGTGGAATGGTCAAATATCTAGATAATATGATATTGCCGAGTTGACATAAAATTAATCATCATAGACATCAAAATAAATAGCTGAGTTATCTTAAGCAAGTGAGTTTGCTCATGGTTTCATGGATAACGCATGCTAAGTATTATTTTGAGATTTAAACAAGATGATTTATGTAAGGCACAGTTCCAGGCATATAGTTTACATTTAATAAATTGGTAATTAGCCATAATTAAGTGATCTTTTTTATGTACATATTTCAAGATAATTTTATTCAAATGGTAAATAAAATTTTACTTCAGTTTTTATTGCCATTGTGTTGTAAGATATTTATATTTGTTGCATAGAAGTAATAACTATAATTTGTATGACTATATAATATTCCATCTTGTGAATTAACCACAGTTTGATTATCTTCTGTTGAACATTTTATTTGTGTACAACTTTTCAGTGATAAACCATGTCATGAATGTTGAATGAGAATCTTTACTCCTTTTAATTTTTATTATTACTCTTTCTGTAGCATTTATACAACCTCCCAAACACATATACACATAATTTTTTTGAACACAGATCTTAACTTTAAATATAAAGCCTGAGTTCATAACGTGCCTTGGACTTTTACTCAATATGGTGTCTTCCCATAGACTAGTGAAGACATTTATTTTCCTGGGAACTGGTATGGACTTATGAGTACCAGTTTTCTACAAGGAAACAGTTTAGTGACCTTTCTAAATCTTTCAGGGAAAAGAAAAGACGTTTCCAGGTGCCTTGAGAGCATTTCAGAATTGCATCCACTACTTTCTACTTTTAAAATGTAGCCTCTGAGTGCATCTGGAACAGGTGAGAGTCAGACAAGAGTGGATATAGGAATGTGTGGTGGATCATCCTAATCTATCAGCAAGGTAACTTACTAAAGTGAATTCTGATACGCTAAAGGTGATCTTGGTAAAAGGCTCACTTGGTACAAATTTTCTTTTATCCTTAAAGCTTGAAATGCCCCCAAGACTTTTAATTTAGATTTTAAGGATCTGGGGGATCATCTTTTCCAAGAGGTGAGGGTATATGTTAGAATGCTCTGGAGGTTAGTTTAAAAATATGTATGTCAGTTTCCACACCATCACCATAGATTTGTCATTACATAAGGGTTAGAGAATTAGAGGATGCAGGTAAAATAGACTGAGAAAGCATCCCCTGGTGATTTTGATTATTGTGCATCTGATTCTGCTCCTAGAAACATTCAGCTGAGACCACAGATCTTGTCAAACCTGATACTGTGTAAGAACAACTGATTGTTGTTTGGGATTAGAGTCAGAAACAGAGCTGGGAGGGGAATATGGCTCACCTGCTTCCCCTTCAGATGCTCTTTCCACTCCACTCTTTGTAAAAGAATCATGTTCATTTTAAATAGAAAATATATTGCATCATTTGCAGTCAGTAAAATACTAATAATGACGACTTTTCTGTCTATTCAAAGATGAACCAACACCCTACAAAATTAGAAAAAAGGATAGTGAAGAAGGGAGAACCTAAAGGGGGGTATTTCAGACACTTGAACACACTGAGAAAATAGTAGGCTTGGGAATACTTATTTTAGGGATCAAATCCAACATTACTACTTACCAACTCTGATAACTTGAATAAATTACTTAACCTTTCTGTTTCTTTGCTTTTTTACTGGGGATGTTTGGGATAATGGTATCTATCTCATAGTGTTGTTGATAGAATTAAATGATAACATTTATAGAAAGAACTTCTCATTTAGCAATAGTGGAAATGATAGTAGTTATAATAGTAACTGTTGTGACACAATAATTTCTAATTTCCCTTTCTATCCTCATCTAACTTGGTGGTAGTCTTCAGGCCAAAATTTGGGGTGGAGGAACTTTTATATTTTCAATGAAACTAACAGAAGACATAAAGAAAAAGTTAATTTTGAAGACAATAGAAGAAACCATCCCATGCTTTTTTTTTTTTTTGAGAGTCTCACTCCTGAGTTATAGGGCCGTGGCATCATCATAGGTCACTGCAACCTCAAACTCTTGGGCTCAAGGGATCTTCCTGACCATAGTAGGTGGGTAGCTGGTACTATAGGCATGTCACCATACTAGGCTAATTTTTGCTAATTTTACTGGAGGCAGGGTCTAGCTCTTGCTCAGGCTGGTCTCAAACTCATGTTCCATATTTGATCCAGAGAATTTTCTATAGGTTTTAAGAATTATTGGAGAAAACAATACAGCTGAAAGAACTTGATTCTGGGACACTATGAAGAAGACATACCTTGTATACATGCTTCTGGGGCATTACTTTCCGCTGCACAATCTTGAACAAGTCATTTATTCTCTTTTGACCTATTTCACCACCTGTAAAGTACATGACATGTGCTTCTAAGATTATGGCATCTCTAAGTGAGGGTTCTTGCTGCAACCACGGTTGATCTAACGGTTTTTACTCTTGCGAGTCCTGTCTAATTGGCCTCTGTCAGGTAATGTGTAGCATAAATGGGAGGAAGGAGGTAGTAAGGCAAGTTTCTCATGGGCAGTGGCAATCACACAGCATCCTTCCCCACAGTTCAGGCAATAATGCACAGTCAGGTTATCCTGTGGTCTCTCGCATTTATGGAACCTGGAAAGTGCCTACATCAACAAACTCACATGATGAATGATCAGGAGTGGCTAATGATGAGGTCTAAGAAATGAATAAGCTTCTATCTTATCTCCTTCCATCATGGTGGTAGGAGAGAAAGACTGATGAGCTAACTGCTCCTCTTCCCCAACCTGTCCCCTTTCTTATGAGAATAGCCCTCCATGGAGATTTGAGGCTCTTTACCACTTCCTTCAATCCAGTGGACAACTTAAGAAAACCAATCCCAGATATTTGTTAGCCACATGTGACTTTTTACATTTAAATTTGAATTATGCTAAAGTTGGAACAGGAATCAGACAGTAAAGAGGAGTGTCCCAGGAGTCTGGACGCCCTACACTGCCTTTCCCATAGGGACCCCAGCAAGACAGTGATGGCTGACATGGGATGGAATGTTTGGGTGGGAGCAAAACAATGTGGGTGCAAAGGATTCTACTGGGGGGACCTAGGACACTATTGCATGTGTTACATGTTGACTGTGATCTTTGAAATAGGAGCATTTCTCATTATTCATAGAACACATTATTTTTTCTTTCCACTTGCAAAATATTGCCCAAGATTTTGTGTTTTCTCTGGAATCAAATCTGGCCCCCATCCACTGTAAATCAAGGGACTGAGACAGACTCACAACCTCTTGGAGGTGGGAGAACAAACGACCAAGTTACAGTCAGGGCATAAACCAATCAAAGACTGAAGTTTAACCCTGTTCAACAATGGTTGAAAAGAAAACTGTTTAATTTTTTACTCGTCCTAAGCCTGATGACATTCTACAACATGGAGAAAGAGTGTTAGATTCTTCAGAACTGCTTCCTCTTTCTTTGAAGCCAGAGCTCATTTTGCCCCCGGTTAATGTTTCTCTGTGATTGCTCAGGATTGACACCTGAAAGAAATCACTGTTCACCTTGGGGCTGGTCAAGTTAATGTTAGCTTCAAGCTTCACAGTTTTATGTTCCATTGGACAAAACTTCAAAAGGAGAAGGAGAGAAAAGAGTAGTTTTAGTAGCATGCAGCAATTTACAACCTGAACTCAAGGTGCTTAGTAGAACACTAATATTTACTTCAAGAAGCACAGTTTGTTTACTGCTGCCATTGCTGTTTTCAAAGGCTTTGGGCCTGCTCTTGCATGCCGTGGGCATTTTCATCTCCTTCTCCTGAACTATTTTCAAGCACAATTTTATAATGTTCCCCTAAAACTGCCGAATTTTTTTTTTAACATAGTCTCATCAAATCAAAGATAAACTGTTACCACGGCAGATAATTTTGGTTGGCCTCTGTATTCTTTACTCACAGCTCTATAGAAAATAAACCTACTCACTTAAAACAGTACCAATTCATTCTTTTATAATTCTGGAGGTCAAAAGTCCTAGAACCAAGGTGGCAGTAGAGGTTCCTTCTTTCTGGAGGCTCTAGGGAAAATCATTTCCTGACCTTTTCTGTCCCTTTCTAGAGGCTGTCCATACTCCCTAACTGATGAACTCTTCCTCCAAGTTCACACACAGCAAAGTGACATCTTAACATCTCTCTCTGATGCTTGGATTTTTGTTTCTGTTGTCACCTCTCTTTTTCTCAGAATGTAACCCTCTGCCTCCCTCTCAAAAACCTCTTATACTTAATTGCCCTTACCCAGATAATCAAGAATTTTCTCCTCATCTCAAAATCCTTAACTTAATTGCATCTCCAAAGTCTCTTTTTGCCACATAAAGTGACATATTCAGAGGCAGAGAACTTCAGAGGAACCACAAGCCCCTCACAGCCACCCTGACTTTGGGGCTCAGGTTTCGTTTGTTGTCATTGGTCTTCCCAAGGGAATTCTTACTAGATTATTAGCTAATTAACACCCCTGTAATTGGGTCCACTTAAATACCTTTTAAAAATTTTTCCCTATGGGTCTAAAAGCTTGCCAGGCTTCTTTTTTAAATATTATCCACATTGTTTATCAAATCAGCACATTGTACCCAATAAATGCATTAACATACACAGTTATGATTCAATAAAGAAAAAAATTCTGTGAAAAGAAAACACATTCACAACTTTAATTTTTAATTTTTTTATTTATTTTCATTTAATTTTTATTGAGACAGAGTCTTACTTTGTGGCCCTTGGTAGCAGTCCGTGGCATCAGAGCTCACAGCAACCTCAAACTCTTGTGTTCACGTGATTCTTTTGCCTTAACCTCCCAAGTAGCTGGAACTACAGGCACCCGCCACAACGCACGGCTATTTTTTTGTTTTAGCAAGCCCCGGATGGGGCTGGGTTTGAACCCACCAGGCCTGGTGCATGTGGCCAGTGCCCTACCCACTAAGCTACAGGTACTACCCACATTTACAACTTTATTCAAAAAGTAAATAAAATAAAATAAAAATAAAAAAACATAGTGACTGAGAATTAAGACTTAACAATGGGCAAAGACAGCCATATTTTCATGTCGCACAAATGATTCTTCATCAATTGAGAATGTAGCTGAGCCTTAATTTGAACCTTTTATTAAAAATTTTCATTGTTTTCCCAATATATGAGAGGTGTATGCACCACTGTCCTGCCCTTTCTATGTTTCCATGCATACAATAATTTGGATCCTTTTTTTGAGCTTGCAGGGGGAAAATTTCATAAGCTTTAGAAGAGGGTGAGAGAGAGGGCAAACTATGAACCATGTGGCAGAGAGGCCGGATTTCACAGCTTTGCCTAAAGCCATCCCTGAGGGACATTTGCTTTGTGAGACCAAAGTGGTGTAATGGGTAAGAGGAAGAAGATCGGGAACAAGAGGTGAGATTTGCTCAGTGTTTGATGCTTTCACTACAAAACAAAAAACACAAAATTCAAACAGAGAACCTAGCTCCATGGCCTACTTCCCTCCTTCACTGCTTACCTCAGGGCCTGGTTAATTAGGTCCTAATAAAAACTCTTCAGGTATTGATTCCATGGACAAGTGACTGGGAAGCTGCCTTGAGGCTATCTGCAAAAACATAAGAGACCTTGGTACAAGGACAGGCTCTGCCACCAAAATATTATACGACGCCAGACAGCACAGTTCAGCTGTTGGACGATGGGTGATAGAGTGGAAATAGCATGGGATTCAGTATTTGTAGTTAATTTTCAGTCTAGAAAATACCACTACTTCTGAGGAAATTATTAAAGCTCTTTCAGCCGCTCTTCTTTTACCTATGAGAAAGAAAAGAAATTTTTATCTAAGGAATGCAAACCCCTTTAAATTGTCAGGTCCAAAGAGACATTGAATTGTGTGGGCAGTCACATGTCACTGCTCCCTTGAGCCACATAATTACCTCTTGAAGCTACTTGGTCTGTGGACTCTGGACTGCCTGATGCCAAGTAGCCATAAGTAACCTGGCAATGCCGTGCCCTGTACACCAGAACTCACACCTCCGGCTCTGCAGTGCAGAGCTAACCACAACTAGTGTTCTCTCTGTAAACCTGAATCTTGTCAAGCAATTTGGCATCAGTGCACTCCTTCTTCCCTTTTCCCTTTAAAAACTTGTTACTTCCCCTTAAAAAAGTCTACTTCCCAGAGTTTCCCAAGCTGCTAGCCTTGACTTTGACCCAAATAACTCTCTATTTTGAGTTTGCCTCATTTTTATTATTTAGGTTTCTTGTCCTTGATAAGAATTGTTGAATCTTAGATTTTTTTCTTAATTGTCTGAGAGGCAAAATCTCTTGAATTCTCAGAAATTCCAGTCATTTCCTCCCTCATTCCATCACTTTTCAGTGATGGCCTGCCAGCTAACAAGATAATGCCTATGGAAGGTCTTGGGGTTAACAGGAACTTAATAAGAAGAAGCTCAGCTACTTAATCATGGTGAATGTGGCTCATTGTCTCCACAGCCTCTCAGATGTTGATATAATTCGAAATGTCCCTCCCTAATTTCCTCTCTGGTAAGGCTGAGCATCAGGGTGCTTTGAAGAAGAGTGAATTTTGGAGGTTCCCCCGATCCCAGGCTCACACTCCAGCATCTCCCATCCTGGCATAGGCAGCCTGTAATTACCTGGTTGCACACTGATTGACTTCCAAGTTCAAATGTGCCTTATATCTCCTTTCCCTAATGGGAAGTTTATATAATCTGCTCTCTCCCCTGGACTGGATTTTATGTACCTTCTGTGTGTTTCTCCAGTCACACCTATTGTGGTTTATAACATTTATCCAGTGCTCTTTCAAGTATAACTATGCATAATTGCTGAGACTAAATATAAAATAAATATATATTTAGTGGTTCTTTGTATGCACAGCTAAACTGCCCTCATTAAGTCACATTACTCAGGGTCAGATTCTATTCTATGATAGAGACAAGGGAACAATTTAAGCAAGGAAATTACCAAGCAGTCTTGTCTGAAGGCAGAAAAGTCTTTGGGCTGCACATGTGCTTGCAATGAGAGCCAGCCCCACCTCTGCTCCTATAACCCTTTCTTGCCCAGATAATCAGGAACCCACTAAACAATTTCCCAGAAAGAGGAAAAGATTTGAATTGCAAATGATATCAATGGATACACTCTACTACAGGCGCTCTCTCTCTAGACTATGGAAACTTTGTGAAGAATTTTACCACTTTTCACCATTCCTATTACTACTGCCAGCATCAGAGCCATCAATGTATTTGTTATGAATTGTTTAGTAACTTTTGACCTAGCTTTCATGATCCTGCCATGTTCAGCCAACCACTCATAACCTAGTAATGGTATAAAACTTTAATGCACCATGTCATTCTTGTGCTCCAAGTCCTCTTATAATTTCCTGTATTCCAGAATAAAAGGTTGAGGCCTCTAAATTGCCAACATTGTCCCAGTCAGTCCAGCCCCTCCCCTCTGGCCACAGGTCCCTCCCTGACCCTGTCTCTTCTGGCTCATTCTTCCTCACTTTCCTTGGCCTCCTGGCAGCTTCTCAAACACACAAGACCTGCTCCCCCACGGCAGGAATCTGCTGACTCACTCTCTTACCTGCTTGGTGACAGGTCCCAGACCTCACCTCTCATCAAGGCCTTTCATAGCAACACTATTTGGGATTAAACTCTCATTTACACATTCTTTCTCCAACTTTTTGCTTTATTATTCTTACCAGAAAGAATTTACTACTATTACTACTATATTATATTTTAATTGCATATCTATCTACATATTTTTTAACTTTTGAAATTCCTCTACTTAGAAGAAAACCCATGAGCGTGGAAATGTGTTTTGATTTTGTAGCTGCTCTATCCTGACAACAGTGCTTGGAACAGAATAGACATCCATTGCATATTTATCAAAAGAATGTATCTATAGGTGCTATGCTTGAACTTTTAAAAAGATTTTGTGCACTTAGTAAAAGACATCTTAAAACTGAAAATGTAAAACAAGTAAAGAATTCTTATCATCATAAAACTAGCTAATACTTATATGGCATTTCCTCTATGCCAGGCTTTATGCCAAGAACATTACATATGTTTAAGCAATTTATCTCCACAAAAACCCAGCTATAGTTATTTTTGTTTTCCTAGTTATACCTGAGGTACAGAGAGATTAGGATACTTGCCCACTGTCACATAATGGGAGGCCCCTACTTTGTCTGCTCATCATCTTTCTTTAATGGTTACACAAAAGGGTTATGTCTGATGTTCTCATGATCACAAAACCTCTAGAGTTCCCAAGGACCCAGTTTAACAACCACCTATCTGTAGCCTGAGCTGAGCACACTGATCTTTCCATACTTGTAAATTCATGTATTGATTGGTATCATTTCATTTGGAATGTTGCTTTCATCTCATCTGCCTGGCAAACCACGGATCATTTTTCATGGGTTCATTATTGTCAGGCTGTCCCATGAAATCCTACAGAGTTCATTTTTCCTTCATAAAGTGTGCACACTAATCAATGCAGTTTTCACATTGACTTCCTGTTACTTGTTTATAGATTCTAATTCCTCTCCTAGACCATGAGGTCCATGAGGTCCACGAGGGTGATGCCCCCGTGAGTGTCCCCTCTGCGTCTGGAATCCAGCAGCATGACAGAAAACCTGAAACTTTTAGCCAACGCTCCTGGATGTGTACTGAACTGATTGGTCAAAATCACAAACCTGGAGAAGAGAAAAGGTGGAATTTGATCTATTCTGTTATGAGATAGTGATGATTTCATATAACAGTCTTGCTTCTCTCTGCTTCTTCCACTGAAGATACTCAACAAACTATTAAAATTCATTATCTCTTCTCATCCCTGTCCCTGTCATGTCACTATGGCAACTTCCAACACAAAAGCAGGCATTCGACATTCCCCGCAGCTGGAGTAATGAAAGCACCGGGCATCTAGGCCCAGCTCATGGGTTGTGGGGACCAGTAAGGACAGTGTTCTCTGCCAGTGTGTGAGGGAGCAGCTCCAACTGGCTCCTGTAATAGTGGACCTGGATCGCTACCCAGCACAGGAAGCCCAGAGGAGGCACAGTTCCAGGTCTGCTTCATGGGTCAGGATGACCAAAGCAGTTTCCATGTCTTTCCCACAGAAACACAACATCCAGTTAAAAATAAGAGGATTTCCTTTGATTCATCTGTTTTTCTTAAAGAGATGTCAAATAAAAAACAAATTCTTTTTTTTATTTTTATTAAGACTTATATACATAAACCATGAAAACATTTGTGTATTTGATCCTGACCTAGGTAGGAAAAGACTATCAGAGAGGTTTATAATCCTGAGGGAAGAGCTTCAAGCATCTCACAGGTCCAGCAGAAAAGGGCTGTTCTTTCACAGGAGGAGTAAAGAAGGGAGAAAGAACTTTATAGGCCTGCAGAAATGGCATGAGCAGGGTGGTGTAATTGCAGGGTAGACAACAGTGTTTATCCGGAGGCCAGCCTGTTCCTAGGAGGCATTTTTAGAGGGGTTGTGTGCAGCTCAGGCAGAGGCTGGGCCAAAGTCCAGGAGCCTGGAGGAAGAAGAGAAGCTTCCCTGATGTTGGTCCAAGTGTATTCAGCAAATGTTTTGTCCAGATTGGTCAGTAGGCAGTAGGAGTTCAGCTGACCTTTTTTATAAGGGAAAGAATGGACAAAGAATTTGGTGAAGCTATGTCTGGCCTAGTCATAGGTAAATAAAGGGGCATCTAAGTCAAATGCTTCTAATATTTTATGCAGAAGCTGTTTCCCATAATATAAAGGATAGGGAATGTCTTTAATCATGACTGTTGTCTGGAATTACAGGGTCCTGGTGAAGTTCAACATTGTTAGAGAGAAACCTCTTTCTCAGAGTTCAGTAAGAAAACAATTCCTCAGCACTCACTGGGTAAATCTGAGGGGCTTTAGCATCAGAGACATCAGGGAAGGGAATGTTGAACATTTTCGGTGGTTACAAGGAGACAAAGGCCCTACCAGAATAGGGAGAGAGGTGGGCAGGTAGGGAGAACAGCTCCACAAGAGTAACCAGAGTATAGGCAAAAGGCCTATATGCCTCTGGCCAAAAAAGCTGTTTGAGAGAAAGCAGTGAAAAGACTTTGTGCAGGCATACTTGTGAGGAACTGAGATAGAATCCCATATGGCCGAGTTGGTTGCGTTCCTAACAACCTAAGGTCAGCCTGGTTGGTTGCAGGCATAAAAACTCCTTGACTTAAGGCCCACATGGGAGTGGAGGTTTGCACACAAATTTCTGTATGCCCTAGAAGTTTCTTAATTATGCCTTGTTTTAAAGATTGAAGTAACTGCCTCCAAATAGCAAGGTCAGTAGGACAGACTCTTTCCTCCATAGGCTAAGGCTTCATCAGATAAGAACAAAAGAAGTAATGGCTAACAACATGTTCTCCATTAAGTTATGTTAAACAAGGTTATGTTGAAAGGGTTATGGTTAAAGGTAAGGTGTGTGTTGGGTGGATTATCAGATTACTAGGGAGGAGCTACTTACAAGGTAGTTAATCATAAGATGTTCAAATGGATTAATGAAGTCATTGGTGTCCAATGCGCATGTGCAGAGGGATTGTAATGAATATTAATGAGGTCATTGCTGTATAGTATGCGTGCACAAAATTGACTATATAAACCAATAGTAAATAAAGTTTGCCATTTTGCCTGAGTGAGAAGATGGTCACCTTTATTTAAAACACAATTTCAATAAGCGTGCTTATTCTCCACAATATAGATTTTCCATGAGACCCTAATGGCAACACCAGAGGGCCCACCACAGTTAGCAAACACCATCTCTCCTCTTTACCTAAAGAGTCTTTCCAGTTCATATGCACTGAGAAAGGCAGATTGCTGGAAAGTGACCAAAACCCTGCAATCGAACCATTCATAAGATCAATGAAAGGTAGCTAATTTGTCACTGATTTCTCAATATTTACATTTTCTTGGTGGGGTCTCAAATTATTAATTAATGATTACATAAAAACAAGTCTTCTTATAATTACGTAACTCTTGCTAGACTTCAATAGCAAGAATTTCTTTCAGTGCCCCTTAAAGTAGAGCTTCCACTAAATTTTAATAAGGAGTATAATGCAAATTTCTGTGATAAAAAAATCACAATTAGTCACTCCACAGTGTTCTTCGTAGAATAACGTACAAAAACACCCATCTGGAGTTTGAAGTCTTCCTTTTAATTGTCCCCAGGCTATCTTTCTGGCCAGATCTCCAACTTTCTCCCTCCTAGGTGGGGGCCAAACAGTATCTTCTGCCATATATTGATTCATTCAACAAACATTGTCGAGGACCTACAACATGTCAGATAATTTTATAGACCCTTTTGATGCATCAACAAGTAAAGCTGTCATACCTGTCTTCATGGGGCCGACATTGTAGTGATGGAAGTTAGATGGTAAACAATGAATTTAATAAATAAACACAATTGATGGCATTTTAGAAGATTCTTTATGTGCTAGCAAGACAAAAAGGAAAATGTGAAACTGAGCTAAGGATATTAGTTTGGGCAGGCAGCAGATGACAGAATTAAATAGTGTCACCTCACTGAGAGCCTGCAACTGGAGCAAAGACTTGTCACCAAGCAGGTTTCTGGGGGAAGACAGTTCCAAGTTGAGGACAGAGGTAATCAAAGGTATGGGGTGGATGCCCACCTGAGTGTGTGAGGTGTAGGAAGGCCGGTGTGTGTAAGCAGGGTTAGACCAACCCAGAGTGGGAAGGAAGGCAGAAAGGTGCATCAGCAAGACTAGGAGGGGAGGGGGCTCATGGACTCATCATGTCCTCTGAGTAAATGGCGTGGCACTTGGCATAAGGGAGATGACACTCATCTTGAAAGGCTCCATCCATCTGGCCTGTTGAGAACAGACTGTGGCAGGGACAAGAGTAGAAGCAGGAGACTTACCAGAAGGCCACCCCACCATGGGAGAGCGGCTATGTCAGTGGTGATGCTGGGAGATGTGGTTAGGGATGGGCAGGCCCTGATTTTGAGGCAGCAGCAACTGGACTTCCTGATGGCTTGGACATGGGCTGTAGAAGAAATAGAAGAGTCAAGAGTGACCCTCAGACTTTTGGCCAGAAAATTACGGCACAGAGCTCTTGAGAAAGAAGAGGCTGCAGGAGCAGCAATTTTGGACACAATGTCCTTGAGACACTCCTGCAGGAGCAGTGCTGCATCCTCAGTGTCTACCATTCCTGTGTCTCAGCTCACATGCCTCACTCCGTGCAGAATTCCCTGTCTTCCACCCTTTCTTGTCCACTCGCTTATACATTAAAGTCTAGATCAAACATTATTGCTTTGGGTACCATTCTTTATACCTAACTTTCCTGTGGGAACAAAACAACCCAAACCGAACAAGAAATGTTCCTCAATTTAACCAGGGTAACTTTCATGCATTCATCCATTCAGTAGTGATTGAGCACCACCAAGCCACACACCCTTTTCTAAAAGTTGCAAATACAGGGGGAAAAAAGATCAGTAAGATCACTGTCTTTGTGAAACCTTGAGTTGGAGGAAAGATAAGAAAATCAAGAAAAAAATAGAAAGGACCTTTCAGACAAGAGCTATAAAGAGACCATAGCTTTGCACAACAGAATGCCTAGGAGTGAAGGGGCACTCTATAAGTATAATTAGAGAAAGGCTTTCTATGGAAGTGACAGAGAGGATGAGACAGGAAGACTGGAATGGTGTTGGGCGTGCACAGATGAAGATGTCGGGGTATGGGGAGGTATACAAGCAGAGGGAATAGAAAAAAACTCATGCAGGACAGTGATGATGAAGTGATAGCTGAGTACAGGGGACAAAGCAGGAGATGAGAAGAGAGAGCTGGCATGAGAACATATTGTCCCATGCGATGGGAGCCACATGAAGGAGTTTGGATTTTGTTCATCAAGGTGGAAGAAAGCCAGCTCCTCTTCTAGTGTCAAACCTTCCCAATGATATGGCAGAGGTATCATGAGTATCTTATTTCTAGACAACATCATGGAGATGTAATTGTTACTCACGATAGCAACCAATTCTTACTTGCTGCAGGTGAGCTCCTTCCATTTACCCTGGAAATGTCATCCCACAATCCTCACAAAACCCTGGCACATACCATCAGATGTATGAAGGTGAGACTCAGAGACAGGTGACTCTCAGAGCTTACAGTGAGGGCAGAGCTCCAGCCTAGGCCAGCCCCCTGCAGGAGTGAGCCCACTAATAATCTCCAGGTCTTTCCTAAGCCCAGTCTGCTCCCCTAGGACAAGTGCTGCTTCCTCTGCACCCAGCTCCTGCCTCTGTGCACAGTTCTTGGTGTAATTAGGCATATAATGAATACTTATGTTGAGCAAGATAATGCTATTTTATAACAGAAATAATGAATATATGGAATAAGTTGTTGAACAAAGAGAATCTACTGGGGCATGTGAAATTAAAATGTTGCCAGAAGGTCAAAATTAATTTGGGAAACATTGGTGGAACAGAGAGTTTTACAAAGAGAAAACTGAGAAAATAAAAACTGCATGAGCTCGATGAATAAAAAGGGCAAAACATCTATCCAGAGGTCTTTTGCCTTTGCTGGAATTCATTAACTTTTATTTTGGCTTCAGCTGTTTGGAAAAGTTCTGCCTGGAGGAATTCCTTAATTTGGACTTAATGTGGCCTGTGGAGGCAGAGTGAGGCTTGCAGGGGCTCCGAGGCTGAGCAGATGCTGGGGAGAGTCCGAGACCACCCAGGGGCGTCCAGAATCAATGGGCTGCTGCTGGGGGCAGAGAAAGGGGGAAGAGCTTTTTGATGTTGGATGGTGTGATAATGACTGCCCCGGAGCCAGAATCAATCTTTTCCACAAAGACAGATGCCCTGGAAAAACAAAGCCCCCCGAGAGTTTAATATTTCTCTCCTTTGTGTTTGTCTCTGGCAAGTGACAAAGTCTCACCACTACTACTGCTTGTCAACTACAGGTTCAGTTTTCAGGATTTTAAGTGTTATTTTGACCTCTCCCCATCACCATTTAAATGGTACTTGAGGTGATGTAATATTTAGCTTGATTCAGTCACTCCACAATGTATAGTTACATTATATTATAGCATCACTTTGTATCCCCTACATATATGCAATAATTTACCAATATTTACTCTTAAAAGCTTTTCTAAATTGTTTAAAAAAAATATTTAACTTAAAAAATGTAAACTTTCCGTATTACACATTTTTTGTGTATGGAAAAAGCAAAATCTCTTCCCAAAATACCACACAAGCATATTATTTTGTACCACATCATATTTTCTTTGCTATTTTATTATGTATGCACAGTTCATTGGCTTGTATACAAATTCTTGTTGGTTCTGCTTATTTTTTTAATTTGTTGAAATTCTCGTTACCTATATTATAAAAGGATTATCTAGTATAACATAGGGATTAAAAGTACCTTTTCTGAAGCCAGGTAGTTTAACTTTGAAGAGTAGTTTTTTTATTTCTTAGCAATATCTTTCTGGGCAAACAGAGATAATAAATGGTTCCTGGATGGAAAGTGCTTCATGAAAAAACTCTTTCTCAGTAATAATAAGTGTTATTGTGGTTATTTACAAAATACATTCCTATAAATTCTCTATGGTTAAGGATTCTAATATAAGAAAAAATCATGTTCCTATTAAGGCCTTATGAAAATATAATTGTCCTAATTTGAATCACAATATTTTTTCTCTACATGATGTAGAAGGTGATGCCAGTTTTCCACATTCTGTGCATACCAACCCCAGGGCTTCCTACTGAAAACAACTGCAAATATCCCATATGAGCTATAAGTGATGAAGAGCTAATACCTTTGAGAGCAGCCCCCTGCCAACTCCACAGTTGGAGGACAAATAAATCCCAAGATTTCTGCTTGCTTGGTTCAAACAACTCTGCAGCATACTTTGTGCATTCTGTAAGAAATCTCTGGGAGCAGTGAGCACCACTTGCCCATTAAGTAGTTTCTTGTAAGTTTAGGCCCTTAACTACCATGTTCTGGCAAAACTAGTCTTCCTCATTTACTCATGAGAAAAGAAGATGCGTATCCACATGAATATTGACAGCAGCTTTATTCATAATCACTCCAACTGGGAAACAATCTAACTATTCTTCAACTGATGAATGGCAAAATGTAGTGTGTCCTTATAATGGAATACTACTCAGCAATTAAAAACAAGAACTATGGCTGGGTGTGATGGCTCAACTATAATCCCAGCACTTTTGGAGGCTAGGGTAAGGGGAGGAATTATTTAAGACCAGGAGTTTGAGAACATCCTCGGGAATATAATGAGATCTCATCTCTATATAATTTAAAAAAATAGCCATGCATTCTGGTACACACCCATAGTACCAGCTACTAGGAAGGCTGAGGCAGGAGAATAGATGGAGCTTGGTAGCTAGAGTATGCAGTGAGCTGTAATTGTGCTACTCCATCCTGGGCAACAGAGAGAGACCCTGTCTTACAAAAGAAGAACAACTATGATTTATGTAACAACATTATTTGATTTTAAATACATTATATTAAGTGAAGAAACCAGACTCAAAATTTATGTAACAATCAGGAAAAGGTAAATCTATGGGGAAAGAGAATAGATAAGTGGTTTCCAAGGACTAGGGAACTGAATAGAAAGAGAAAAATGATGGAAATTTGGGAGGATGATGAAAATATACTCTATCTTTATCGTGGCTATTGTACCATGACTGTGTGCATAGAACTGTAAGCTGAAAGGGTTGAATTTCACCCTGTTTAAGTTAAACTTCCCTGAACCTGATATATTGTTAGGATAAAGAGATAGCTTACTTATCAACCATTTTTTAGTGGATTCCTTCCATTATCTTTTGCTTTTCCTTGTTCCTCATATTGCCCTTCTTGTAATAATTTCTCAAATGAACAACTTGCACACATTCTTGTTTCAGGGACTACATCTAGTGAAACCCAATTGAAAATGAACATTATTGATGCTTAATGCATATTTTTCTATTTTGTCACACTTGCTTGAAACCTAAATTATGGTGATAACAGAGTATTTAATTGAGAAAAATATCATAATTTAATTTACTAGTCCTCTGAGGTTGGGCAATGTATTGTTTCCCAATTTCAACATCAATAATATTGCCAGAATGAATAAATATCTTTGTTTAAAAAGGTCTTTAAAAATCTGGTATAATTTTCACAGTTAGATCTCAAAGAAGAAATTTCTGGGCCATAAAATATAAGCTCTTAAATACTTCTTGAGTACCAACTATGAAACTTATTTCCAATAGGTATTCATTCTTCACTATTGTCATTGGCAAAGTAGAATTCTTGAATTCTTCATACCTTATTAACAAAGTTCTCATTTTATTTAACCTGTGCTCATTTCAAATAAATTCATTTCCTGTTACCAGTTTAAACTTGGGAGGAAGAATATCATGGTGGTTAAGAGCCCTAACTTGGGAGCTAGTTAGATCTTAGCACTGTCTCTTAGTTTCTATCGCCATTTTTTAGTTTGACATAAGACCCTTCCAGCAAAGACTTATTGGAAAGCTGCCAGTTGTATATTCCCAGAAGTTATTACCTACTCTTTTGTACTTCTGCAGCACAATGTCTAAGCTTCTGGGTATCATTTGTAACACACAGACAACCAGACAGGATAACAATCATATCTATTTGTATATTGCAGCGTACTTACCTAATCAATGGCTAGAACACAGGAGGAATTGAGGACATATTTAAGAAAACGGTGATACTCAGGCAAATCTTGGTCAGAAATAAAGATAATTATACTGGTATCACTAAAAACAAGGAATTCATTGATTACCCATACTCACCAAACTCTTTACATGACCATTATTCAGTCATGATAAGAGAATTGCCCGCTCAATTTATGGGTGTAGTGGGTTGAATAGTGTCCCCCCACAATATATGTCCACTTGGAACCAAAGAACGTGATCTTATTTAGAAACAGTATGTTTGCAGATTAAATTAGTTAGCCATCTAAAGATGAAGTCTTCCTGGATTTAGGGGATCCCCTAAATCCAATGAATGATGTCCTCAGAAGAAGAGGAACAGATACACAGCCTCAAGGAAGAAGCACATATGAAGATGGAGGCAGACAAGGGAGTGATACCGCCACAAGCTATGGAAGGTCGAGAGCTTTCGAAGTTGAACAGAGCAAGGAAGGATTCTTCTCTGGAGCCTGTTGTGGGAGTGTGGCCCTGCTACTACCTTGATTTTAGACTTAGCTTCAAAAACTGTGAGACAATAAATAAATTTCTTTTATTTAAAAAAAGATGTAAAGACTCTATCTTTTTTATGGATGAATAGTATTTGATGGTGTACATATACCACAGTTTATTAATCCATTCTTGGGTTGATAGGCTTTTAGGTTGGTTCCACATCTTGGTGATTGTAAATTGAGCTGCAATAAACAACCTAGTGCAAATGTCCTAATGATAAGATGATTTTTTTCTTCTGGGTAGATACCTAGCAATGAGATTGTGGGATCAAATGGAAAGTCTATTTTGAGTTCTTTGAGGATTCTCTATACTTCTTTCCAATTTCTTTTATTTTAAGTCATCAAGTCTATGGTAACTTCTATGGCCACCTCAGAAACCAATACAACAGTGAAGGAAACTGATCCTCTGAGCACTTCGATTTTGCTTTTCTGTGCCCCAGTTTTCATGCTGGTATGTGATAGAGCTTGGGTTTCCCTGGCTTTCCAGGACAACCACCACATCTGGTGCAGACCAGCTGCGTGTGCAGGGACAGACAGCAGAAGTCTCCCAGCACATGCAGACAACAGGGTGAACAGCAACTAAATGATGGCTTTAAAAACAGCCCTAAGTGGTTTATACTTTCTTCATTTTAGCAACAATTTATGTTAAAATTTCTCAGACCCAAGTTAAAAAATGTGCTTCTTTCAGTGTCATTATTATGACAGAGAATATAATCAGCTGGCCTTGCAATGCTTGTTTTCCTGTTCTAATAAAAGCACCACCACATTCGCCAGCCAACCAGTCACTTGTCTATCTCACCTTGTGGATCTCACTTTAGAACAAAAGCACACACCCAGTTATGTTAACACCTGTCTCTCTCCGTCAGAAATGTCAGATAAATAGGACCTGTTTTTCAAAGTCTCAGTCACAAAATGATGGAGCATTTTTCCCCCTATTTTTGAGAGAGACATTGCTCCTCGACATGTAAAGAATTAATAATTTAAAGCACTTGAATTTTTTTATAGTGATTTCTTTCATTTCAAGCAATAGAATGACTATTTTAGTTATTTTTCCCCACCCAGCGTATGGCCTGTACAGATGTGACTCACACATTCGCCATTATGAAGGAAAGGGTTGGTTCAGTAGAATGTGAGTTTTCAGATGTCATTTTCTACAGAATTGTCATAAAAGGTTTGACTCATGGTCCACAGATTGTATTTTGTTCTGAACATGCATCCAATAGTTTTGATTTCCCAGCATTGTCCAGACCTTACTAAATTATCTTGTTCTATTCAACTTCTCTTTCAACTCTCTATTCCCTTCCAACAGGGGATAAACTAGTCAGGAAGGAAAGCCAGTGAGACAGCCTGGGCTTCCACATGGGAGTCCCTTAACATGACTCGGCTTCTGAAACCAGCACAATTAGAGGACCCGTGAAGATAAAGAGAAAAACAGAAGCAAACTTCAAATGATGAGAAAAACACAAATACAAGTGTGATACTTGAGTAATATCATTATTTTAAGGCTAATTAAGCTAATTTACCACTTCCTGTAACCAAGAAAGTGAGAACAACTTGTTTAGAATGTGGACAATGTGAGTGACTATAAGATAGTAGATAAATCTTTAGCCCCTGAGCCTCCATTTCCATGTCCACAAGTTAAGAAGAGTAGATACTCCATGAAAATGGAGCAAGTTTCAGCTATGGAATTATAACTAAGAACACCTAGTGCCATAGTAGAATACATTAAGAACTCAATAAATAATAATAAAATTCTCAATTTCATAGGCTGTAGCTCCTAAGTTCTACAAAATAAATCCAATAATAATAGAATAGTAAAAATAGGTTTCAGTGCCCACTATAGAAAAAATTCGAATTTCAACCCTTTGGTTGAGTGCTCCTCAGAATGACCATTTAGTTAGGAGGGAGCATTAACCACCAGGTATTGCTTATTGTATATCTTCTGTGAACCAGACATTGTGTGGTATTCCATGCTCGGATCACACACTGTAGATAGCCTAAGTAGAATTTCCTCTACTGGATCAAGAATTGCCCTTATCTTCAACAAAGACCTGGGCCCTAGCCTGGAAACCTCACTGTTCCATGCCATAAAGACTCAGGGACTTTTCCACCTCTCCTAGCTTATTTAGATGAGCTTCAATCTTCATGTTCTACAAAACTTATAGTCTAAAGCTGGGGCTCTGATACCTACATTTTATGTAGATTCACAATAGAGAAATGGTATTGATATTACCTCACTGAGGAAGAATTGTTGTATCCCCAGAAATTCATCTGCGAATATGAACCCTTGGAACAGTAAAGATACAATGATCTAACTTCTAAGGTAGGGAAATGGAGTGACACTACCTGAACCAAAACCATTTCTTGCATTGATTCTCTAACACTGTGCTGGTGGCAAATCCAATGGGTATTTTTTAGCCTCAGCGTAACCTTGCTGCAGGGCTGCACTGCTAACATCCACTTCCTTTGTAAAGTACTTTCTTTTCATGTCTTCATTCATAGCTACACACACACATTTCCTCCAACCTTGCCAAGGCTCCTTCCCTAGTGGCTTCTTCTTTGCAGAATGCCTACCTTCTGTGTTCCTCAGAATTCAGTCCTGTCTTGCTACTTGTCTCTATTCTCCACACATAACCTCTCTGGGTGACCAAACACATCCCAGTCATATGATCTGTAAATGGAAGTTATTCATCAGTGTATCATAGTGAAATGTTGTGCTCTGGAATCTGATGTTGCTTCTATAAGACATTTCCTCATGCACTTCTTGGATTTCTTGTAATTTACATTACAATTTCAAACAAAATTTTCAAGGATTTATGAAATTTTTCAAACATGCTATAGAGAGTGATGAACCCATCACTTAACTTCTATAATAATCTAGAAAAATGAGATATCCTTCAAATGTGTTTCATATAAACTTTCATTTACCACCATAGCAGAAAGCCTGGGAAACACCACTACTTCTTATGAAAAAGAAACATAAATGTTACCACTAATTCCTTCTCTTCACTGCTTCATTATTACTAATTACCTTGATCATGACTCTCACACACATCTTAAAAATGTGAACTTGGCTCTCTATACAATGGCAGCACCATAGTGTAGAATCTTACTTAGCATTTCCTCTAGGTCATCTGGAGCAATCTCCTAGTTGCTCCCTTCCTTCAGGCACGTGCAGTCTTTCTAGACTCTCCCAAGTCATTGTCCTAGGATAGAACTCAAGCCACTGGCAGTGGCCAACCGCTTTTTCTATCCAGGTCCTTTTTTACTCTTCATGTCCAGCCTGTGTCCTTCCCCAATTTGCTTGTTACATTCTAGACTTAGAGATTTTCTTCCACTTCTAGGAAAGTTAAAGCTCTTTCCAAATTAAGTCAAACTGTGGTCATTTTGACATGTAGTTCATTTGCCCTTTCTTGAATACTCTTTCCTCAATTTTTGTCTAGGTCTTGTTTACCATTAAACTGTTATATTAATATTTTCTGTTTTTTGAAATATCCACATTATCTAAAGTGCCTGTCATTACCTTCCACAAAGACCTAGAACAGAGCCTAGAAACCTCCCTTCTCCACAGGATGAAAACCCGTGAGCTTTTCTCACGTGCTGTCGAGTTTATCCATATTATCCTCAGTCATTGTCTGCATTCATTAATGGTTTCTTTTCTGTAAGTATATTCTGTAATTATGGGCAGTCCCTGAGTTACAAACATCTGAGTAACATACAACTTGCATTTACTCTTGCAAGTAATAGCAAATGTACCTGTTCTGACTTACATACAAATTCCACTTAAGAATAAACCTATAGCACTTATCTTGTTCATAACCCGGGGACTGTTTGTAGCATGGTCATTATCTTTAATCCTCTTTTAATACTAGGCTATGTTAAGGGCCATGAAGAAAGAATCAGTGTCTCTCACTCACCACAGCAGCTCCAAAGCCCAGCATAGATTTATTTGGCCTGGACATCACTGTGTAAGGGAACAGATGAATGAAGCAGAAAGAAGATGACTACAGTGGATTTAGTAGGAAGCTGACAGCATGAAGATGAACGTCTTTGAAAACTGTTTCTGTGAATTTAAAAGCAAAGAAATAAGGCAGCAGGCAAATGAGAGAGAGCAAAAAAGAAAGTAGTTTCTTTCTTTCATTTTAAATATTGCAGGAACCAGAGCATGTCTTTGAGCTAATGGAAATTTTACAACCAAAATAGATGCTTCTGGTTCAGGAAAAAGAGGAGGACAACCAAGTAGAGAAAGAAGGAATGAGACACAGGCCCTCTGTGGGGGAAGGGGGCTGACCATTGACAGGGGAAGGAAAAATTCCTGTTTTGTAATAGGGATTAAGAAAATAAAGCAGAGGAGAATTGAGACTATTGGTTGGTAGGAAAATGAGGATGTTTGTGGGCACTAATATTGCTCATATGACACTGATTGAAGGTAGGAGGAATGGTGATGACACGGCAGTTTTGTGACATATACAGTATTGATTCTTATTTTTTTATTTTTTATTAAATCATAATTGTGTACATTAATGCATTTATGGGGCACAATGTGCTGATTTTATATATGATTTGGAGTGCTTACATCAAACTGGTTAACACACTCTTCACCTCTCTTACTTAATTGTTGCCTTAACACATTTATACTCTACTCTTAATGGATTTGACAAGTACCCTTGCATTATGCACAATAGGAGAGGTCCCACCGATTACCCTCCCTCCAGCTGGCCTCCTGTCTCACCCACCTCCCCTTCCTCTAATCATTCTAGAAAAACATAGCTGATGACCTGATAATATGGAGTCCGGTATAGCATATTCACAGTTTTAAAGTGAAGCTATTCAGGTGGCTGTGAGATTTTTCCCAGCAGTCCACTAATTGGCTAAGGGCTCCATCCTGAAGCAAGCATGGTATTGCCATCAAAATTATCTTTAATTCAAAAATTGCAGCGAACAAAGCTTGTATATATTTTAATGTACTAAGTCAATTAATAACATGAGTCAAGAGCTGTTATTATTATCCTCATTTAACTGATGTTGAACCTAATGCTTTGAGGTGTTAAATGACTTACTCAGACTCTTACAGCTCGCAAGTGGGATAATCAAGATTTGCAGCACAAGCACACTGTCTTTCACCTCATTATTTTAACAACTACATATAAAACTCAGAAACACAAAGGTTAGAACTCAAGGGAAAAGGAGATGGAGGAGTCAGCTGAGATGCTGATGTTCTAACCCTGGAAAAAGGTGTGTGTCCCAAATATACCCTAGAAAAAGAGACTATGAGGGAACTTACTGGGTTCCTTCCTGCCTGGCCCAACCTACTCCCAATGCTCAGAGATTGACATGGTGCTTGTTTGTTTGCTTTTTCCTGCAAAAGGTAACAGAACTTCTTAGACCTGAGCTGATGGATCTTCCTCCATCAGGCAGATACAGCAGCTGCCCCTTCTGGGTCAGCCACCAGGGCCTCCAAAAACTTCCTCTCCTCAACAATCTGCCTTTTTCATTTTCCCTTTATTTAAACCAAGCATAAATCAAGGTCCTTGGCTTTTATGTGACCAATAAAAAGAGAGCTAAATGCTCTCAGCAATGGAAGGCAAGTACACAAGTAGAGAGTGGCATGTTTATATCACATCAGAGACGAAAAAGGGCTGTTTTCTCCTCTTCAGACACATCTCTCTCCCAGATTCATTCTGGAGAGTGTATTGTTTACGGAAACCATGTCTTTAGCTCATTTTTGTTAATAGTCCTGATGTCATCATTGGCTGTTACAAGGAAACAAATCATTTTCCTTATTCAGGAACTCTGAAGACAATTCTTTTATCTATAATGTCACTTTCATACAGTTAAAGCTGTCTTAAATTTAAATTTAGAGCTATTAACAATGCACATTGAACTGATCTTATTTTAATTAGAAGGAGAATATTGACCTGGGGTCTACCATGGCCTAGCTGTAGGTACTTAGGTAGCTTACTAAAATGTGCCATAAAATTGCACTTCCCTTACATATTAGGTGGGTTTAACAATATCCAACAAAGTCTATATTCCAATTAAGAACTAAAAGACTCCTGAGTATGGTACAATACAAAGAAGATGGCTTTTGATCGTGGGCTTTAATCCCATTTCTGCCCTTTAGTTGTGAGGTTATCGAACATTACTTTTGCCCTATCTGCACTTAGTTTCTTGCTCTGTATGTGAGAACAAATAAAACTTCATTTGCTTGTTTTTAATGAACAGATAAGATAACATATGCAAAGGATATACAAAGGTACCAGAATAATGAGGACACCTGGCTGTTAATGTTCTTTACTTCCTTATGATAAAAATTTTATAGTCCTGTACGTGCATTGACTTAAAACAATGGGTTTTGCAAATATCTGGAAATTTAAAATACTAACATAAGTATAAAGTTTGTTAACGAAGAAACAAACTTTATAGTTGAAGCATCACCTATAGATCTTTTCCATTAGGGAAGTTTTTGGCTTGAGTTGTATGCTACATTTGAATAAAGTAACATAGCCACAGTGTGATTGCTTAAGCTCACAGAACTGTGGAACCGGAAGAATGTCAAGTTTGTATGGAAAATGCCTGACATTTTCAAGCTGAGAAAACACAGGCACAAAATGTTAAATTGGACTGGACCATTTAGGTCATGCTATAGCCTTGCAAAAGTGAGATACTTGCTGAAGGGATCCTTTACAAATGGTCTGTAAATAAATCCTTGACTTTACAGAGGGTTAAGAATTCCAAAAAGGGCTCGGCACCTGTGGCTCAGCATCTAGGGTGCTGGCCACATATACCAGAGCTGGTGGGTTTGAATCCAGCCTGGGCTTGCTAAACAATGACAACTACAATGGGCACTGTGGCAGGCACCTGTAGTCCCAGCTACTTGGGAGGCTGAGGCAAGAGAATAGCTTAAGCCCAAGAGTTTAAGGTAGCTATGAGCTGTGATGCCAGGGCACTCTACCAAGGGTGAGATAGTAAGACTGTCTCAAAAAAATAAAAAAGAATTCCTAAAATAACATAATTCCAAATGCAAAATGAGGGTGGACTTCTAATCCAAACTCACACTAAAGGTGTTCTGTCAGTGAGGATAGTGTGACAGGCAGATGGTGGAATGAGTGGCTGGGAGCCACTCAGAGCCACTCAGTGGCCATTACGTAGCCATCATCATGGGCTCCAGAGGGACTGAGCCAAATAGTTGTTGGAAGACTGCTTGGAATCCTGTCCAGACCACTGCCTTGATCTGTGCTAACATAGATTTATCAGAGAGCAGAAGGGAGAGGGAATTTGGATACTACAGGTCATCCCCCAACATCTTCCTCATGCTGCATGCATATGTCCCTAGGACTAACCCTACCAGTCACAGAGCAGTGCCACAAAACTGTTATCTTTACATGCAGTTGCAAAACTAGACAGGTGTGATTATCCTCTACATATTCTTCAGCAATTTTTACACCCATTCACACTCATTTATAACTATTGATCACACCTTCTACCTTCACTGGATTTTGGGTATTTACAACAACATTCACTACAGTGGTACTGAATGCAAGATATACTACTGGGTACTGGCAAAATGGGGTATAATTTTTTATAAATAATGCTGAGGCATCACCTTTAAGGAATTTCGTCTAGTAGACTATAGTGCAATAGTGAGAATAAGCATGCGTGTCTATGTTACATTCAATTATATGTATATATTAAATAAAGATCACTTGTATGGGTTGAATTGTGTCCTGTCTCAAATTCATATGTTGAAATTCTAACTCCCAGTAAAAAAGTGACCTTATTTGACAACAGAGTTGCATATGTAATTTATTAAGATGAGCTCATACTGGGAAAGGGTGAGCCCTAATCCAATATAACTAGTACCTTCATAAAAATAAAAAAAAATGGGACATGGACTTGCACACAGGGAGACACCTCATAAATGTGATAAGCAGAGATTGAAGGGATGCACTGACAAGGCAAGAAATACCAAAAATTGCCAGTAAACTACCAGAAACCAGGGAATTGGTCAAGAATAGATCTTTCAAAGGGAACATGATCCTGCCAACTCCTTGCTGTCAGACTTCAGCCTGTAGAAATGTGAGGCAGTAAATTCCTGTTGTTTTAGCCACCCAGACCATGGTACTTAGCAGCTCTAGCAAAGGAATATACCCAAAGGAAGGCAAACAGAGACTATTCAGATATTGCATATATATACATATACATGTGTATATATGTGTGTATGTACCTATATACACACATATGCACACACATACACACACAGAACAACAATTTCAAATACCATACAATTCAAAGATACTCGTTTTCTACAAACAGGTGTCAAATGAACAAATTCACATTTCATGAGATAAGAAAATACCTTCTAATTGAAAAGAGAAAAAATTTCCAATGAGTTTTTAAGAAAAAA
Organism: Otolemur garnettii; assembly: GCF_000181295.1. NCBI lineage: Eukaryota > Metazoa > Chordata > Mammalia > Primates > Galagidae > Otolemur > Otolemur garnettii. The sequence continues at coordinate 8,386,905 of NW_003852454.1, read as the reverse complement.
TCCATTAAATATTATATTAAATATAGCTCATAATTGAATAACACAGGGGTTGGGACACTGACCTATAGGATGGTCAAAATCTGCCTATAGTTTTTGACTCCCCAAAAGCTTATTAATAGCTGCTATTGACTGGAAATCTTACTAATACCATTCATAGTCAATTAACAATTTTTTGGTATATTATATTTATTATATACTACATGTTTACAATAAAGTAATCTAGAGACAGAAAAAATAGTATAAGAAATCATGAGAAAAAGAAAATATATCTTATTCACTAAGTGGAAGTAGATGATCACAAAATTCTCCATCCTTGGTGTCTTCACTTTCAGTAGGAACAAGAAGTGGAGGGATCGGTCTTGTCATCTCTGGGTAGCAGAAGGGGAACAAAATTCTAATATAAGTGAGTCTACCTGCTTCAAACTGGTGTTGTTCAAGGGTCTACTGTACTCACTCTTGAAATGCTAGGTTCAAAATGATAGTGACAGTCGAATGTCAGAACTCCCAATACATTATAATGTGCTTAGTGTTGTATGTTGAATTAATGGGGGCTAAATGATAATAGCCTGGGTACTTACCATGAGCCAAGTGTTGTACTAAATGGTTGATACTCATCATCTCATTTAACTCACAAAATATTCCTATGAGATAGTTACTTCTACTGTCCTAATTTTTATGGATATGGTACTGAGTCTTACAGAGTCTAAGTACTGCCCTAAGATAAATCCATCTAATTTATTATGGCTCAGTCTCAGATTCATATTCATTAGCTATGTCTGTACAAATTGCATTGTACAGTCTACATACATTGCTTCTGTTTGAAAATTTGTGAAATGAACATATCCTTAAGAAATCCTGCATTTTTTACATAAGAGCTTGAGCTTCAGCCCAATTGTTCATTTGGTCCTGATCCTTCACTGAAGCATGTTGCAGCCTCTGCCTCCCACCACCCTCCAGCCTAAATCCTCACTCATTACACCAGATGGTATAACACAAAGCACCATATCTACAGAGCTAGAAGATGCAGGCTTTAATATTATTAGGTCTGCATGCTACTTACGGCTATTGAAATTTGATTTCTTTATCTATAATATAAAAAACTCTAGCATCAAATAGTTTGCAAGTATTAAATGAAAAATATATCTGAAACATTCATCACAGCATGTAGCAGGAATGCTTTAAATATAAAACCTGTATCATTTAATGCCAAATAATGCATTTGAAGACATCCTTCTGAGCAATGGACTCTGAGGACTCTCAGGTGATAATATGTGTGGAGGTAGCTGTCCAGTGTTCATGTCATCAGGTATAAAGGCCCTTCCATGGGAATCTAGGATAGCCAATGCCTCGGTGAAGTCTCAGTGATAGAAAAGATTGGGTGGTTGCTAGAAATGGTAATAATATGATAATTACAATATTAAAAGTAATAGAATTATGATTGTGAATAATTTGTTGATGGTTGTCATGTTTTGTATACTGTGTTAAGGCAAATTTACTGCTTTGCTAACTTAATCTTTATAACAAGCCTCTCTACGCTAACCTGATTTTACTGATGAGAACACTGAGACTCTGAGATGCCTGCTGGATAAATCACCCAAGGTCACAAAGATAGCAATGTGTAAGAGATAAGCACCCCTTGCTCAGACATGGCAGTTCGCATCAATGTGCTCCCCCATGAGATTGATTCTGAGAAAGATTTCTTCAAAGATGGAGCTTCTGCACCTGCCTATAGATATGCAGAAATATGCAGATATTCTCTTGGCTAGAAATTTTGGAGAATCAGCCAGGGTGTAGCTGGAAGTAAACAAACCTGTTTTCAAGCATTGGGTTCTGTTCTCTGTCTTCTCCCTTCATTAACATTATAATCTCTAGTTTCAGTTTGGGCTAAAAAGAACAGACAGCCAGTCTCTCTTATGTTTTTACTCTAAACAAAATCAATTGTATATGTTTTCCTCAGCCTTACACTGAGGAAAATCCTACACACTGATTTGTAATCTTAAATGGTAGCTTCCTAATGTTACTTCACTTCTTTGTATGTGTGTTAAATTCTTACTGAATGTTTGAAAGTATATAAGATAATCAGTAAAGTTTAGCCAGGTCACCGACCAGAGTGAGTCTCGGCCTCCCTTCAAATCAATCATCCCATCTGCAGTTTCTTCTCCCTGCGTCTCCGATCAGAAGGCTCCAAAGAACACTTTCAGCAGCAGTGTCTGATGTATGAATCCAATTCAGAATTTCTCCCTTCATGGATTTGACTCCTGTTCTATACTGAATGTCTGAGGGATTATTAGGGTACAAACAAAGAAGCCAAATTATTTCATGAAATCTTAAGACTGATTTCCACAAATATCAAGGACCAAAGAAACACAGAATAGAGCCAGGCTCAGAGCAAACTGTGCTTTTGAGTCAGTCTAAAAAAATTGGTAATGCACAAATCTTCTTTTTATTTGCCCACAGTACTGTGTAGGGAGGAGTGTACTATGCAGAGCTCAGGGTCAGCATGGCACAGACACACAATAAGGGGCTATCTTTCTGGACATCTGCTGGACGCATCAATCTACAAGGCACGCTGAAGTATCAAAGGAATACATAAGAAATATGGTTCAAGTCAACATAGGTTTCTGTACACTACACAAATAAATGGCAAATTATAAATTGTTTTGTCTCATACTGAGGAGACATAATAAATCCCTTGTATTGAATATTAGCACGAAACAGGAAGACGACATTTGTCCCTCATTGTAACCCACTGCCTTCAGAGGAGGGAGAATCCTAGCAATTACATACTCTTTCCCTTAGTGAGCACAAACAAAAGCAAAAATCTTTATCTTCAAAAACAAAAGCATTTGCCACTTCTGAAAACAGTTTTGAGGAATAGATGTGAAACACAAAATAAAGAAGCTTGAGGCAGAGTGAAATATTTCTATCAGAGAAACTGATATGCCTGTGAGAAGGAGGAAAAAGAAAGAGATGTGAGAAAAAACTGTGGTTCAGAGGCAGAAAACCTGAGTACCAGCAGGAAGACAGAGGGAAGGCGACTCCACACCTGTCGCGATGCTGAGAGTAGGGGAGGCTGCTCCTTCCAAGGTCAGCGCAGGGGCTGCGAACTCACTCCTACTTCACCTGCAGACTCTTCAACATGTTCTGCATTGGTCCCTGGGGCTCCAAGACAAATGCAGTTTTGTTTTGGGGGATCCTGAAAAAGTGGAAGAGAGGACACCCTGTATACAAGTGATAAATATGTGAAGAGGTATTCCATTTGGATTACCCATCTCATCCCATCCAGTTTCTCTGTTTGCTATTTCATAGACCATCAGGTTGAGAGGGAGGAGACAAGGGTATCCAAATGGTCTGTTTGGCCTCAGGTGGGTACAGCTTAGTTCTCTTACCTCCAGCCTTTCCAGAGGACTTCACTGTCAGAGCCTTGGAGGCACTAATTAAGAGATGCCTATGCACCGTGTTCAAATAAGCCGGATAACAAGGGGATAATTAAAGCAGCATCCCACGGCATTGCTGCGTGGGGCTTCACCTTACAAAAATGAAGTTATTCCAGCTTACACAGGATTCTGTTGCTTTTCAGTTTTCCTGTAGGATAATTAATTACACTGGGAATTCAATAGCAGATATCAGGAGATGGAGTCCAAAGAGAGATGCAGCCAGGATGTGCAGAGTCACAGCACCAATGCCAGAGTTGGTCTCCTCTGTGATAACCCAGCAAAATGCAAGCCTCAGGGAATGGGCTATATTCTATACTTTAAATGTTATTTTTCTCAGCATGGGGAAGGCCAATAATTCTTTCTGCAATAGGAAACAAGATCTGGAAGAAGGTATGGAGCTATTTTTAAAATCATAAAATGATTGTAAAGGAGCTCCGATTAGAAATCTATGTGGGAGGAAGTTACAGTATTTATACCCCAATATGCCACCATCCAGAAACTATACATTATATAACGGTCATGAAGGAGAGAAACAGAGGCCACCAGTTTAGTGTGAGTAATGGCGCTATTGTTCCTGCGGCTAACAATAATAGCTACCATATTAGGATATGGTATGAAATGTTTTTAGTTGCCCTATAATTGACAATTAAGGACTGTATTCAAAAGACAGCCATCAACAAATGGGTTCAGAGGTGGCCGCCTAGGGCTTACAGATGGATGGAAATATTTTCAGAACAATCTCTTTACCACTGGCTAACTTGTCAACCCAGGATACACAATGAATTACTGAGGAAAGGAACAGGGGATGGAAAAAAGGGTCTTTTTTTTTTTTTTAATGTCTGCCTTTTAGGGAACAAAGTATTCATAGTAAAAATAAATTACTTTCTCCTTGCCCTATAATTTCCCTCCCTGACCATCACACCCCTAAGCCAAGGAACTCTGGACAGTAGAGCTCTAAGCAAATCACTGCAGAAGTGGAGTGTGCCTGCCAGGAAGAGAGACTGGCATTTGATTCATCATATGATGTTCGTAGAAGTACAAATCTGTGGGGCAATCCTAATGCTTCCCAAGATCACTGCCAGGGGAGGGAGTCTGGGGAGAGCTTGATGCCTGAGCCCCGGGGACCATAAATGAAGAGGTCTGTCTGTTTCTTGACAGATGATATCTGCACAGGGAAGGTTAGCAAGAGTAGCCCTAATCAATAGGATAAAATGCACCTCTGCATTCCAGTTCCCTAAGGCTCTGGGAAGGTATAGAAAGGAGAGGGTCTCAATCACTCCAGTGTCTCCCCCTAAAGCATTGTTGGAGGTGTGGATTTCTGATGAAAGGAACTGATAGTGGAACACACATGTCCCTCTAAAAGTGGGTCTTCAGTAACAGGCATATTGAGGAAATCTGGACATCTGTTCCATTAAATCAGAGGTGCCACACACAACAAATACCTCCACAGGAGCCATGCCCACCAGGCGAAGGCAGGGCAGGCCAGGAGCAGCTCTGCACACAGTGGCAGCTGCAAGCTGCATGGGACCATCACTGTCTCATTGTACCTCTCCACTGCTCTCATTATACCCCAAACCCTGGAGAGCGAGATCCAGGAGACGGGAAAGAACACATAATGTGCCAGCCATCTCTACTCTGAGTCTCTTCACCCCCAGTTGTAGTCAGTAATGAAGGCAACAAAAGCTAAGTTAGACATGGGATTGGATTAATAATCTACCCTAAACTGCATTTAATGACCATAAATGACCAAAAAATTATGTAATATTACAGTCTCATACTCAGAAGGTAAAATGAGCTTCTATTCTGCAAGTTGTAGAAAATGAAGAAGAAAAAAAATCTTTACCAGCATTAGACTATTTTTCTGAAAACTCCATGTTTCATGTGTTTTTCACATTCCCCAAACCTGATTAAAGTGATAGAATTAAACTATCTATAGATAAGAAAATTCAAGGTGAGAGCATCTTGCCCAAAGTGACAGAGAGGGTAAATTCCCACGCGCGGCTGACACGCTCAAACCCTCTTTCATCGGCACAACTCTGGTTTTCTGGACCCAGATAGTACCAATTTATTTAAGATAAAGTAAAATTTTATGTATTGAAGTAACACATATACTTGTCTAATCAACAGGAAAAGGCTTTGATTTGATATATTTGAAATGTATGTGTGGCCATGTTCCTCACTCTCCTCAACCACCCCGTCAGTTGCTCAGGAAGGAAATCATCTCAACCCCCTTGCTAAGAGCTGATCATTACTCCATTTATCTGTGTAGTAAGGATGGCTCTGTGATGGGTAACTATCACCTTGGCTAGGCTATATGGCCCAGTGATTTGGTCAAACATTAGTCTAGAGGTCACTATAAAAGTATTTATGGATGTGATTAAATTGATAAGTTGGGTAAAGCACTCTACAAAATCTGCTTCAAGGTGGCTTTAGCTAATCAGTTGAAGGCCTTAAGTCCCCAAACTGAGGTTTCTTGAAAAAGAAGTAGTTCTGCCTCAAGATTGTATCATAGAATTCTGACCTGAGTTTTTAGCTTGCTGAACTGCCCTACAAATTTCAGATTCAAAACTATGACATTGACACCAACTTTTACCTTAATTTTCAGGCTGCCAGCTTGACCTATGGATTTCAGATTTGTTAGCCTCCATTATCTGTAATCCAGATCCTTAAAATCTTTCTATCTCTCTTATTTCTCTGGAGAACCCAGACAAATGCAGTATCCTTATTCTCATTTTAGAGATGACATTTCCCAAAGTGATCGGTGGTGGGTCCAATAGATTGACACTGGATTTTTCTTACGATATTTCTTTGATAGGATGCCAACTAATGCCTCAAATCACATCCACTGGATTTTCTTTTTCTCTTATTTGCTCATGTCTTTCTCCTAATATTTTTTCTCAGAAGCTAAACAGCGTTCCACTGTGGAGCACAGGGAAGAAACTCATGGACACATTGCCCTTCTTTTCTGTACCCTTCTGAGGAGCCAAGGTTGTGTTTCTTGGTAAAAGCTCCATGGATGAGATGAAAGACCCACTGACGGGATCTCTAAAGAAGCCGCTTTAAGGCAAGGGGCCCTCCCAAACCCCATGTTCCAGGGAACATGAGAAACAGTCATGGTCAGCAATGTTTATTTCAGAGTCTTAAAAGACTTATCTGCCTGCTGTTTTCTTACTACAGATATATTTCCTTATTTCTCAACTACCATGACCCTAGATCAGCCTATTTTTCATTTTTTAGTTCTCAAATGTTCTCTCTATTCAATGATGTAAATTCTGGGCCTTCATCATGGATAGTACCACCTGAGGCAATTCAAAGCACAGCCTTGAGTGGCAGGAAGTTTCCTGTTAAGCAATGCTGACGCTATACATCCTGCATTTACTTATTCTGTTACAGGTGGCTGTCATAACAACTATGCGGTGGGAAAATCAGTGTCATTATCTGCATTTGACAAATGAAGAGAGTGCTCAAAAAGTTTAATATCTTTTCCTGTCAATACAACTAGACAGAACTTAAACTGGGTCTGGGTTCCTGGTGTCTTCACTTGGTAATATATTTCCACTGGTGGGCTCCACCTATTTGCTTTGATGGGATGTGTTACTCAGTTTGGATTTTTATTTACAACCTCTGGAAAAGAGAATGAAATTGGGTTTTAATTTGGTATAATCAGTAAGACAAGGTCATATACTATCATTGAATGTTTTCTAATTTTTATTTGGTGTTTATAACAATATAGACACACAAAAAGCATGGTAGTAAATACTTTCAATGTAGCTAAAACCATTACTAATCACTTATCTCAGAAAACATTGTCAAGCAACTATGTTCCTGTCAAAATACAGAGTGTCCCTGGAGAATATCACTCTCTTTCACCGTTCAAAGGGGTCATGGAGAGGGACAAGAGAAATACACTGTAACATTAAGAATTTATTTTCAGATTATTCCAAGGAGAAAAATTTACCATAAAAATCAAAGCTCACTTACTGAATGAAAAATCTAAAATTGTTTCTCTAATAGTTTCACTTTTGTTATTTTAATTTTTTTCTTTTTTGAGATAGGATCTCACTGTGTCATCCAGCTGGAGCGCAGTGGTGCAATCAATCATAGCTCACTGCAGCCTCAAACTCCTGGGGTCAAATGATCCTCCTTCCTCAGCCTCCTAAGTAGCTTGGGACTACATGTGCACATTATCATGCCAAGACAATTATTTTTTTTTTTTTTTGGTAGAAATAAGGTTTTATTTTGTTGCTCAGGCTGGTCTTGAAATCCTGGGCTCAGGCAATCTCCAACTTCAGCCTCCTAAAGTGCAGGGAATATAGATGTGTGCCACTGAACCCAGAAAACATTGTTATTTTGTTAAATGAGCAAAGGAATAAGATAGGCATTATGCTAAAAACAGTGTATGCATAAACTAAACTGATTCTACAAGAAAAAACCCTTGTGCATTTTACAGAGGAGGAAACAGAACCCAAAGAGGTTAAAGTGCCACAGTACTCTTTTGTAAAGCTGTGGTTTTATTCATGGCTGAAAGTCCCCAAAATCTATATTATTTATATTCTACCTACCTGTAATGATAGATTTCCTTATGAATTGAAATCACTTTTATGATTTCATATGTAGCTCCCAACCTTCCACTTCCTTTATTACTACATGAAAATGAGAATATCAGAAAAGAGGGATATTTATATTTCAGTCCTAGAGTGCTTTGCCCAAGGTATGTTATTCCAGGCTTTATAGAAAAAGTAGATCCTTTCATGTGTCATCATTCATAAGGGGAATCACAAGAGCAGTCAGTGATGGCCAGGATGCTAATGCCAATTGTAAGGATGACATGGCTGGTAAGAATGGCTGGTTCAATTGTGTCCACTACTTGGGTAAAAATTATTGAAGGAATCAGATACAGTAACCAAGGGATGGTTTTAATTCTTTTGCATATTATTCCTACAGGCCACATAGTTTCATCGTTTGTCCCATGGTAGCCGAAGAACTGCTAGAGCTCAACTCCTTATGCTATAAAAACAAAAGATGTTTCTTTTCTCTTTCTTTCTTTCTTTCTTTCTTTCTTTCTTTCTTTCTTTCTTTCTTTCTTTCTTTCTTTCTTTCTTTCTTTCTTTCTTTCTTTCTCCTTTTTAAAAAACCTTTTATTAGGTGAAAACCTGGAGAGTATATATAACTTACAAGTACAGAGAAGGGATTTGTGAAGATTCTAAAGGAAGTGTAAGGATCTGAAGTTTGAGATGTAGTTAAATATAAACTGATGCTGAAGTATAGGAAGTGTAACCTCAGAGTACAAAATAAAAAGTAACTAAAATATATGTACAGGGATACAAGTTCAATAGCAACACATCTTCTGTGTTCTTACCAGAACAGGAAATAAAGAGCATATATCAAATACACTATTCTTACTTTCCTAGAAAATGATCAATTTTCTTTATAAACTTGCTTTGAGTTTCTTCATATCAGAAGAGATAATGAAAATACTCTAAATAATATTTATAGCCATTAATAATCTAATGAAGACTTGTATGTAAAATTGCACATTGTATACACATACACATAATGTTGTGTTGCATTGTATTGAAAATAAGGACCCTGAGAAGACACTATTTTTCCTTTCTTTTCAACATCTATAAAGAGTTGTTATTACATTGTACAACTCTATAAACACACACTGACTGAAAGGAAAGGAGGAATATTTTATACTTATGAATAATAATTCCTTAATATATATCAAAAGCTTTCAAAATAGTCTTCCTTTCAACTCTGCACTACCACTTCTACAGATTTATCCCAAGAAAATAACCAGAAATACACACTAAAATTTATGTATAATGATAGTCATCTTAGAATTATTTATGATAGAAAATGAGAAAATAATATAAATGTCCAAAATTAAAGAAATGGCTAAGTAAATTATGATATGTCTCTAGTATGAAAAATTATACAGTCATCAAAAGCCATGCTTTTGAGAATTATTTTATGAACTAAAAGTAGTTTTAAAACTGAAATAAAACAGTACAACAAGTTTCATATACAGAATAATCCTAATTTTACAAATGCTTATATTTAAATAAAGATATCCTGTATGTGTTATAATTCACTAGTCTTTGGGGGCATAATTTCCTCTGTGTCATATTACAATTGCCCAAGTACTCATCTACTGTTGCTGAGAGAATTCTCATATTTTAATCTTCTCAGTTATCCCTGGGTCATCTGTTAAATGGTTCCATGTCTTATAATTCCATCCCAGCTTTCCCTTGTCTACCTAATATTTTTCCAATGCACAAATCTTACAAGGTTCGAGTGCTTCCCTTGTCTTTTTTTGTAGTGCTGCAAGGTAGACATGGGATCAGCCCAGCCCTTGGACAGCCCAGTAGTCAGCTGCTTATAGTATTTAATGAGAAGATACAAGAATATTGGAATGGAAGTACCATAACATATAAAATGACTCAAAAACTCTACCTTCGATTGGGCTTCTGGGTCCAGATTCTAAGACTGAGAATTAGGTGCAGAAAATGTATGAGAAAGAATTCTGAGATAAACAGGTGCATGCGGAGAGACTGGACAAAGGAAGAAGCTGACCAATAACACACTTGCAAATGCAGGTTCTACTGATCCTACAGGGAGCGCTCAAGGTGGGATGACTGGTCAGATTTGTTTCAATTTTCAGTAAATCCTGGGGCCTTTAATTCCCATTGATACATTAGTCATTGGCTCTAAGCCACATACCTTGGGAGAAGACACATTTTTACATAAGGTAATTCCCCATAGCAGAAGATAATACCCAGTGAGAAGCTGCAAACCTTCAGCAGCACTGCTCTTAGTAGCTGTGAATATACTGGAACTGAAGTGGGGACCTGGGTAGAGCCCCATTGTCTTACCACAGGCTGCTATAACAAAATATCACAGACTGAGGGGCTGAAACTACAGAAATTTATTTCCTCACAGTTCTGGATGCTAGAAGAAAGGATTCTGGACAATTCATGTTTTGGTGAAGACTCTGATTTTCAGATGACCATCTTCTTGTGGTTCTCACGTGGCCTTCCCTCAGCACATGCTCTTGGAAAGAAAGGTTGAAATTTCTGGTGTCTCCTCTCATAAGAACACTAATCCTGTTACATCAGGCCCCACACCGTGTCCTCATTTAACCTAAATTACTTCCCTAAAGGCCTCATCTCCAAATACTGCCACACTGGGAGTGAGAGCTTCCATGTCTGAATTGGGGAACACAAACATTTCATCCATAGCACCAGTATCACCTGCCACAGACAAGCTTAGCATCCTACCTGAAGTTCCCTCTCTACTACCCTGTTGGCTTTTTTCTCACTGAAATAAAAAAATAAGAAAGGCAAAAATGGGCCAAGGAGAAACTAATCTAAGATAGATCTGCTTTAAAGAAGTTTATTTTGAGCTGAATGTGTGTGACACATAGCCTAGTGCACATGGCCTTACTACTTGAATTTTTTTTCTAGATGTTTTCTTCTTTATTTTTTAATTGATACATAGCAATTGTAAGCATTTATGGTATACATACTTATATTTTTATACATTTGAAGTGTAATGATCAAACCAAGGAAATTGAATCTATCACCTTAAACATTTATTATTTCTTTGTGTTAGGATCATTCATAATCCTCTCTTCTAGCTATTTGAAAATATATAATAAAATGCTGTTAGCTGTAGTCACCCTATAGTGCCATGGAAGACTAGAAATTATTTTTCAAATCTAGCTATACTTCTGTATCCTTTAACCAACTTCTTCTTATTCTCTGTACCACCAGCCTTTGGTAACGACTGTCCTGCTCTCTAATTACATGAGTTCAACTCTTTTTTTTTTATTAAATCATAGCAGTGTACATTAATACTATCATGGGTTTCAGTGTACTATTTCTGTATACAATTTGAAATACTTTCATCCAACTGGTTAACATAGCCTTCATGTCTTTTTCTTAGTTATTGTGTTAAGACAGTTATATTCTACATTTAGAGAGATTCACATGTACCCTTATAGGATGAACCATAGGCATGATCCCACCAATCACCCTCCCTCCACCTACCCTCCCTCCTCACCTCCCTTCCCTCTCCCCTCTTTAAGCTTCTGAATATGAGTGAGATTATCCAGTATTTATCTTTTGGTTCCTGGTTTATTTTACTTAATATAATATCCTCCAGCTTTATTTATATTGTTTCAGATGTCAAAAAGAACTTAATTCTTTTTTATGGGTGACTAGAATTTCAATGTGTATATGTGTGTGTGCAATTTTTTAGATCCATTCATCTGTTGATTGACAGATTATTTTCTTATCTTTGCTATTGCAAATATCTGCACATGAGGCTGCAGGTATCTTTTTGATATACTGATTTCCTTTCTTTTGGATATACATCTAGTAGTGGGATTGCTGGATCATATAGTAAGTAGTTCATTTTATTAATTCTTGAGGAATCCCCATACGGTTATCCATGATGGCTATACTAATTTACATTCCCACCAACATTTTGTGAGAAGTTCCCTTTCCTGCACATACATGGAAGCATTTGTTATGGTTTGTCTTTCTGAAAATAGCCATTTTAACTAGGGTGAGATAATATCCAATGTTGTTTTGACTTCCCAACTATATGCTGCCTACAAAAAAACTACTTTACATGAAAAGATACACACATACAGAAACTGAAGGGATGAAAAAAAAAAACATTCCACACAAATAGAATCAAAAATATTGAAAGAATAGATATGCTGGGTGGAACCACGATGGCGGACTGCAGCCAGCTTTTTATAGAAGCTCTCGTCCAGAAGGAGGCTTAAAGGACTGAAGTTTAGCAAGTTAGCTGGTGGTTTGGAGCAGAGCCAAGAGAGAATATTGAAGAGCGCACTTCAACCTTCCTGAGGCAAGCTGCGACCTCAAAAATACAACCAAAAGGTACAAAATCCACCACCAAGTGAACAGGAGTCCCCTCCGCCACAACAAGGGCTTGCAGTTTATTGCATGCAAACAAGCGAGCAGAGTACAAACTTCCTCCCACTCTATTCCACTGGAGGGACCCCAAAAACTGGACCTCCTACCCCCGCTGGCATGCCGTGGTACCCTCTGGCCAAGCATAAAACTCTAAAACTGTATAAAACTGTATATATTCCCCACCGACAACATTGAATTCCAAGGAGTCCCCACGCACTCACTCCAAGGTCTGGAGGTTTGTTACCTACAGAATCCAGATTCTTGGGCATCTCCTTGGGAGAGTTGGAGGGGGAAAGGGCTGGTGCTGTTCTGTGCTGACTGTGGTACAGATGTGAGGATAGGAAGGTTGGCTCAAGGAACACCAATACAGCAACAGTGGCATCCTGAGCTGCAAACTGATGCCATTCCAGCCCCGTCTCTGGGCAAACAGAGGTTCTGGACAGCAGCCGCAGGTAAAACGCAGAGAACTTTCATAAGTGGAGCACCAACCCTCAGAGTGTAATCCCCCTCAGACAAAGGCAGTGGGTGGGCAGAGGCTAGAATTGACACCTGTGTGTAAATTGCTATTTGTCTGTTGCTCAGAGCTGAATGCAAGGACTTGCAGAGAAACCTAGCTGGACAGAAGCCTAATTTAAAAACGCAAGGCCCCCCTACCGAACTCAGATTCCTGGCTGATTTTGCCAGTGGTAAATCCTGGGAGCAGTGGCCTACTGGAATGAATAGGGCCACAGACCTGAGGGATTACGAGTGACTGGGTGCAAGGTGGGGAAGGAAGTATTAACCTTTCCAGACTAACCCATTTGCTGGGTGGGTCCCTTTGTCCTGATGGAGCGGGGCAGGCCCAAAACTGCTTGCTAGAGTCGCATGCCTCATGGGTGGCAGAGGTGATCCCTCCCCAGGCTCTGGCTCTGGGTAGGCCCAGAATTGCTTGCTAGTGCCGCGGCATCCCATGGGCAGTGGCGGAGGAGTCCTCCATTCCAGGTAGACCCAAAACAGCTTGCTAGAGACATGCATATGCCACAGGGGCTGGGGAGGAGTTCCCCAGTCCAGCCACCCAAGCTGGGTGGGCCTAGAACTGCTTGCTAAAGCCACATGTGCCCTGCAGGTGGTGGTGGAGGGGTCTACCACTCTGGGCAGGCCCAGAACTGTTTGCTATTGCCACGTATGTCCCACCGGATGGAAGTGGGGGAGTTCCCTGCTCAGGGCTCCCGCAATGGGAGGGCACCATTCGGCTTGCTAGTGCCTTATGTGTTCAACGAGTGATGGACAAGGAGTCCTCTGCTCCCCCCTAGCTACTCTGGCAGAGCTGAATTAGGCCTGATCTGGTTGCTCACGTACCCTGCGCTACCGCTGCCATTCCCCCACTCCCTGGCTGCTCCAGGGTGCTGGACTAGGACTGATCTAGCTACTACAGTTCCCCTGTTCCACCAGTTGCCCTGGAGGAGCCAAACTAGGACTGATCCTGCTGCTGCTGGTCTCCTGCCCTGCCCCCGGTCACCCTGGCAGGCTGAACAAGGTCTAATCTGGCCACGCACACTCCCGTGCAGCTGCTACCATTCCACTGCACCCCAGTTGCCCCAGCACCTGAGAACTGGGAGAAGACAACAGACACATTAAGCCTGTCTCCCTGGGCAACCAAAAGAAGCCACCAACTGAACAGTTCTGATAAGGCCTCCAAACAAGGTAAACTCAGCATGAGGCGGAATCAGCGGAAAAACTCTAGCAACTCGAATAACCAGAGTAGATCAACTACTCCAAGGGAAAATGGGTCAGAAACAATTGAAGACCCCATCCACAAGCAAATGGCTGCGATGTCAGAAATCGAGTTCAGACTGTGGACAACAAATAAGATTAACAGAATGGAAGAAAAGAAGGAATTAGGAGCTCAAGAAATTATTCAAAATATTTTTCAAGAAATTATTCAAAAGATATCTCAAGAAATTATTAAAAAGATGTCTCAAGAACTCAACGATTTCAAACATAAAATGATCAAAGATTTTGAAATACTGAGACAAGAGGTTGCAGCCCTCAAGGATCTGAAAGACACGGTGGAATCCCTCTGTAACAGAGTGCAACAGGCAGAAGAAAGGATCTCTGACTCTGAAGACAAA
>NW_003852454.1:8366909-8368270 GCF_000181295.1 Otolemur garnettii | reverse complement strand
TACTATGCAGCCATAAAGAAAGATGGAGACTTTACGTCCTTCATGTTCACATGGATGGAGCTAGAAAATGTTCTTCTGAGCAAAGTATCACAAGAATGGAAGAAAAAGTATCCAATGTACACACCCCTATTATGAAACTAATTAATACCTTTTATATGTAAGCTATAACCTAATAACAGCCTAAGAATAAGGGAAGGGGGAGGGAGAGGGGAGAGGTGAATGGGTGGAGGGAGGGGGTTTGGAGGGATCACTTCTGAGGTTTATCTTACAAGGGTACAAGTGAATCTTTCTAAGAGCAGAATGTAAACATTTTAAAATAATAACTAAGAAAATGACACGAAGGCTATGTTAACCAGTTAGATGGAAGTGTTTCGGATTGCATGTGAAAACCCCACACTGTTCCCCAGAAGTGCATTAATATACATAGTTATCATTCAATAAAAAAAAAGAATAGATATCCTTATATTGGTTAAACAAATGTTAAGTCAAAAGCTGTAAAAACAGACAAAAAGGAACATTATATAATTATAAGAGGCATAATTCCACATTGGGATATAATGATGTATATGCATATGTACCAGAACCAGGGCACTCAGATATATAAAACAAATATTATTAGATCTCAAGAAAAAGAATACTCCAATATAATAATGGTTGACAACTTCAACATCCCACTCTTAGCATGGGACAGATCATCTAGATAGAAAATCAGCATTGGATTTAAACTGCACTATACAACAAAAAGATCTAGTAGACATTTACAGAATGTTTTGCCCAGTAACTTCAGAGAATACTTTTTTTCAGTGTTTGAAAATTCTATTTTACAGATGCTGACAGTTTAAATTCTGTACTACTTATCACAATATTTTTATCTTTATTTCCATCTCTCTTTTTTTTTTTTTAGAGTTTGATCTTCTCTGTCCCCATCTGGAGGCCCTTTATTTCCTTCTCTTGCCTGATTGTATTGGCTAGAACTTCCAGCAGTATCATGAATAGTAGTGGTGATAGAGGACAGCATTGTCTGATTCTAGCTTTAAGTGGAAAAGCTTTCAGTTTTACTCCATTCAGTAAAATATTAGCTGTGGGTTTGTCATACATTGCTTTGATCAGTTTAAGAAATGTGCCATCTATCCCTATTTTCTTTTTTCTTTTTTTTTTTTTAAATTTTGGTATATGTACACCATGGAATACTATGCAGCCCTAAAGAAAAACAAAGACTTTACCTCCTTCATGGTTACATGGATGGAACTGGAAAATGTTCTTCTTAGCGAAGTATCACAGGGATGGAAGAAAAAGAATCCAATGTACACAGCCCTTCTATGAAACTAATTTATAGCTCTCAAATGAAAGATACAACTTAA
>NW_003852454.1:8350247-8366700 GCF_000181295.1 Otolemur garnettii | reverse complement strand
GATGAAAGTATTTCAAAATGTATATGAAAACACTACACTGTACCCCATGTTTGCATTAATGTATACAGCTATCATTTAATAAAAAAATAAAAAATGTATTTCCATCTCTTTATACCTCCCTGGTGTCTTCAGGAGAGTTCTGTAGCATAATTTAAGCTTACTACTGACCCCTTGAATTTATCCATGTGGTCTTCTATTGTCATCAAATTCATTATTTCACTCACAAAGTCTTCAAACCTACTGGTAAAACTACCCAGTTTCTATTCCATTGTGGTTGTGTTGTGGTTTTACTGAGAGAGTAGGTGACTGGTTAGAGAAGGCAACAGAGTTTTTTTGTAATCATATTCAATGTATAGGATCTGAACATGACTCAGATCTAATACTCCTGCCCTCAGGCCTAATACCATGACTGGATGAGACTTTGGAGTGCCTATGTAAGTGTCAGGGTATGCTGTGTGGGAAAAAGACATAGATGATTTAGGGCAAGTGGGCAGACATGGTAATCAATAAGTGCCCTCAATTATTTACTTCTCCCTTTAAAAGAATAGGCTCAGACCTTTGTACTTCATAGTGAACAGATTTAACTTCTCTCCTTTACTTAATTTCACAGTGAAATTTTAGTGGACATGGTACTTAAAGCATATTCAGAATACAGTTACAAACATCTGTGTTACATACAACTTGCACTTATGAACAGAGGCTATTACTGTAAGTCCCCAACTTACAAACATCTGACTGACATACAACTCACATGAAAGGGGTTATTACAGGTAATAGGTAAATGTACCTCTTCCAACTGCTATGCAAATTAAACTTAACAAATCTACAGAAGCTCTCTTGTTCATAACTTCGGAACTGCCTGTATGTGCATGTGCATCTTTAGGCTGGTTTCTTGTACTTCATTGGTGCTCAAAATAGTGCCCAGGAAATCCAGAGCTCCAAGAGAATGTAGAGAGATATAAAGAAGACCTGAAGACACCCTGAACTGGCCACCAACCCCAACTGAAACATAAATACATGAGTTTAAAAAAAAAAGCAGGTTGTTTTGGAAAACAACTGAGTTAAGAGGTTGTTTATAACAGGATTTTTTGGATGATAGATGAGTAGTCCACTTAGTATGCCTAAAAGGTTGTTTCTCATGGTTGCACATTACCCCTTATTTGCTAAAAGCTTTATTTTTCATTTTATATCATTGTACAATCTATTATTCATAGCTCTAAGGATTCCTTCCACTGACTCCACAATAAACAGCCTTCGCTTTCCCAAGAACTTTGTTTTCCCTTCCTTAGCTCCAAGGGCTGTGGGAGAAGGCATTGCTCAGAGACACACTACAGGCTGCACCTACTAGGCATCACTCCCATTGCCTCCCAAACTAGATCCTTCTCTGATGTTATCTTCCTGCCTCTGATAAAAGCTGGACTGCACAGGAGTTTCTCTAAGCAAAAAGTGCAAGCAGGTCAGTGCTGATTTGCTAAAGAAATAGCAAAAAGCAAATTTAAAAAATTCTCTAGAGTCCTATTCCCTGAGATAACTCTCCTGAGCTGCCTACATGGACTAGGACACAACTGTGTTTGGTATTTTTCTCAGACAAAACATCTATCCCTGTTCATTTTCTCTTTGTGTCTGACAAATTTATATTATAAGGTATAAAATATGTTTCTTATTCTGATTCTTTATGTACTTTTCTTTTGTGGAAAAAGCTTAATTTGAGTCATTATGTGTTCTCCAAACATTCTAAAATATAATAATAACTGCAGAGGAGGAAAATTTATAGAAGTTACAAATATTAGCCCCAACTAGTTCTTTTTTAGTTTCTTATATTTTAATTTATACACATGCATTTATTTAACTCTGAATAAAACATAGTCTTATGCCCAAATTGGTGAGGGCTTCAGGCTAGATCTAAAAATTTAATTTTTTACCCAGAAATATTATTGTTTTAATATACTCACTTAAATTCCCTTTATACATATTGTGAACTACTTGCAAAAGGGGGTTTCCTATTGTAGTCTTCTATGTGGACTCATTCGAATCTATACCATCAATTGCTTCTCTTGTGAAGGTGCTGCACATTGGGTTTTATTGTACAGTCAAAAACATCCATTCATATCTGAAATTCCAACATTTCTTAAAAATGCAAATAAATGGGAAATAGAAATCCAAGCCAAAAAACCATAATGAAAATTGGTATAATATAATAGCTATAGTATAGTGTCAATAGCTGTCTTTGAAGACTCTAGCTCTCGCTAATTTAATTCTGAATTAAACACAATGTTATGCTCAAATTGGGAAGGGCTTCAGGAGACTCTCTACCCTGAACTCATGATCCTTAGACTTCATGTGAAATCTGTGTACCTCCATTTTCCTTTCTGTTACTCCAGCCCTAAAGCTTGTAGCAACTTTGTGTAATTAATTACTAATTTCTGGGTAGTAGCATCAACAAACCTTCTTATACCTTGTGTCCCAGTCCCTGTATTGAATATATCTGTCAGCCTATATCTGTTAATATCCATATAGGCTGGGTATCCTCCAGATTTCAAATGTGACAGCTGTTTTTTACTTAATGAAATTCTATTTATCTTTTAAGACCTCATTCAAGTATTACCTTCTCAGATATATGATATATATATATGGGGGGGTGTTCTTTTTATTTAAATATCCCTTAAAGTTCATGAAAAAAGATAAATAAGGGAACAGGGGAATAATGAGTGCATATAATTTCATATGCCGAGCCCCTAAAATAAATATAAATATGATCATACTCAAAATACTTAATACATAATAACTTGACATGGGCACAGTTACACACACAGTATTAAACAATTTTTGGAGCTCAGAAAAGAGTATTAACTAGTGGAGAAAATCAAACTCAGAGCAGCAAAGAGGAATGTTGCAGAAAGAGAAGGCACAGTGTATAATACACAGGCCAGGAGGTTCAGGAGAAGAGTGGGGCTCCCCAGAAAGGCCAGGATGTCTGAGTTAAGTCTGTCCAAATCAGTTTCTGTGTCCTGAAGCAGTATCTTCTGTTATTAGAACTACAGATAAAGAAAGAAAGGAGATACATGTAGATATCTGATAAATTCGGGGAGAGGATTTGGTTTTCTTCAAAAAGAAAAGCATTTTGGTCATTATGAAAGTTTTGAGATACAGAAAAATTAGAAACATAAAATCCACCCTAATGCAAATAAATGACACCCTCCCCCCCATGCCTAGCAGCACCAATAATCTGAGCAAATTGAAAATTGCATGGGTGAATCAGGAAGAACACTGGCGCCTGTTTCTTGTAAGTGAAATAATGGAGTATAACACAGTCTATCTCTAAATTTTCATAGTGACTCATGTATCCTAAAATTATAATAAGCTTTCAGAGAGAGTAGGGAAACAAACAAAAAAGAAATATACTAACCAAAACTAACAAGGAAAAGAACAGGTTTTTATACCATAAAAACTTTAAGAATTTGGAAATATAAAATGTGAAATTTAATGATGCTTTAAAGAAACAAAGGTAGACTGGATAACAAATTTAATATAACTGATTTGGTGTGCTTAAAGATGAAGGGAAGGCTTCTTACTTTCTAGAAAATAGCTCATAAACAGCAAGGATTATGCAGAGTAGAAGCACATGTGACCCAAAAGTTCCAAAATACAACTAATAATAACCTCAGACTAAGAGGAAAAGGAGAAAAGAAGGGAGATAAAAACCAGAGAAATGAGTATAAAAACTTGCCAGAGCAGAATTAAATACTAATATTCAAAGTAGAATCCATGAAAAGGAAATACTAACTCCTAGATATAATGTGATAAAATTTTAGAACTAAAAGGTAAAAAAGTTATTAACAAATTGCAGAAAGAAAAAAATGTGAAAAAGAAAAGATTACTTAAAAAATAGAATAAGAATGATACTTAACTGATGATTAATAACACTAAATGCTGAGCATTTATTTCAGGTGTGCAATTAAATGTATTGAAATTTTAAAAAGCAGAAAAAAATATATATTGTTTTCAGGCATATACAAATGCAAAAATGTTGCCAGTGAAGAAATTCTAAAAATATATATTAAAACTAAGTAATATATTTAAGGAAGAGGAAGTTATAGACTAAAGATGGACTGGCGAAAAGCACTATCACTAAAAATGGGACCAAGTCAAAATAAGTGTTGACACACTATACATAATAAAAAGAAGACAAATAATAGCAATTTAGAAATAAAACACATAGTCTTCACATTACAGATGATAGGAAAGGAGTAATAGGAAGCATTTAAAGTGTTGTTTTCTGCAGGATACTATTTAAATATTATTGTTTTCTAATAGAAATTAAAATGCTGACAAATACGATAATTACTTGTGATAATAGGAGATGATAAATATAATAAATAATTTTAAAGAAAAATAAAACAAGATTTAACATTATCATTCTAGTAACAGGAAAGGAGAAAAAAATTAAAAACCCATGAAAATTAAAGCCTATTGCATATACATCATGCAATAAGGCAACCAGAATGAATGTAAGAATACTATAATTACAATAAAATTGCACAAACCATTGTTCTCCTTTGCCCAGTACAGAAACTATCAGATGTAACAGAAAACAGAATCAAGAAGATATTATTCTTTTTTTATTTCTTTTTAAAATTAAATCATAAACACATAGATCATGTATACAGTAATGCATTTATGGGGTACAATATGCTGATTTCATATAGAATTAGGAACACTTACATCATGCTGGTTAATATATACCTCATCTTGTTTACTTAGTTATTGTGTTAAGACATTTATACTCTATACTTAATAGATCCGACATGTACCCTTGCAATATGCAATATAGAAGTGATTCCACCATTCACCCTCCCTCGATCTGACCTCCCCTTCCCCTGAAGATATTATTCTTAAGACACATGCATAAAACTTATTTTCTCAACAATTTTGAAAAAATAGCAGACATGATATAATTTATAATTTTAAATATTACTTATAAGTAGCAAATACAATTGAGAAAAATCAAAAATTAGATGAAATAATGAAGATGGGAACAGAAATCAATGAGATAAAAATGTTATCTTAAAAACCTAGTAAAAATAACAGCATGCCAATTTAAAGGTTTAATAGGTAAGTTTTTAATCATTATCTATTAGAAAAAAAGTAATAATGGTTAAAATTTTAAAAGTTAAGTTATGTATTAGAAATACTAAAATATCTCAAATCAAAAACTTAACTTCAAAACTTAATAAATTAGGTAAAGAAGAATAACAGAATAAATACAAAGATAGCAGAAGGAAGAGAATAATAAAGTTTAGAACAGAGAAAACTAAAGTAAAAAGTAGAAAAGTAAAAGAAAACTGATGAAACAAAAATTTTGTTCTTGGAAAAGAGTAACAAAATTGACAAATACTTGGCTAGAGAAAAAAAATGACTCAAATTACTAAAATTAGAAATGAAAGAAGAAACATCACTACTGATTCTATAGAAATAAAAAGAATTATAAGAGTTTCATGAATAAGTGCACACAAAAAGTTGAGTTACCTAGGTGAAATGGCAAATTATAAATCCTAAGACCAAATCTTGAAGAAATAGAAGATTTGAGTAGAAATGGTATAAAGAGTAAGAGATTGAATCAGTAATAAAAAAACTTACTTCCTATACACCAGCAGCCAAGTTGAAAGTCAAATCAAGAGCTCAATACCCTTCTCAATTGCTACAACAAAAAGAAAATGCCTAGTATCATATGGAACCAAGGAAGTGAAAGAGAACTACAAAGCACTGAGGAAAGAAATCACAGAAGATACAAACAAGTGGAAAAATACATTATGCTTAGAGATTAGCAGAATCAACATTCTTAAAATGTCCATATTACCCTAAATGATTTATAGATTCAATGAATCCCCATCAAAATACCAATGTCATATTTCACAAACGTTGAAAAAATAATTCTATGCTTTATTTCAAGGCAGAAAAGAGCCCAAATAGCCAAAGCAATCTTATGGCAAAGGAATAAATCTAGAGACATTATGTTAGTAGACTTTATACTACAGGGCTACAGTAAACTAAATTAACATGACATTGGTACAAAAATAGAGCAGTAGACCAATGGAATAGAGCAGAAAACCCAGATTTAAAACCATCCACACACAGCAATGTGACCTTTGGCAAAGAAGACAGCTATAGACACTGAGGTGAAGAATCTCTATTCAGTAAGTTGTGCTGGGAAAACAGCTATTTTTGATAGCCAAAATTGGTTTGTAGTGGAATGAAACAGTATCCGTATCTCTCACCAGTTACAAAAATTAACCCACGATGGATAAAGAACTTAAGCATAAGGCACGAAACCAAAAGAATTCTAGAACTAAATATTGGAAAAACTCTTCTAGATATTGACCTAAGCAAAGAATTTATGAAGAAGACCCCAATGGCAATCACAGCAACAAAAAAGTAAATAAATGGAACTTGATTAAATTTAAAAACTTCTGCACAGCCAAGGAAATAATTAATGAAATAGATAGACAACTTATAGAATGGGAGAAGATATGTGCAAGATATACATCCAATAAAGGATTAATACCAGAATCTACAGAGAACTCAGGAAAATCAGCAAGAAAAATTAAGCAGCTCCATTTAAAAGTGGACAAAAGGCATGAACAGAAGCTTTTGAAGAAAGATAGACAAATGGCAATAAACATGAAAAAATGCTTGACATCACTAATCATCAGGGAAATTCAAATGAGATATCACCTTACTGTAGTCAGAATGGCCTTTATTAAAAAGCCCCAAGACAAAACAAAAACAAAGTCCCAAAATAACAGATGCTGGTATGGATGTAGAGAGAAAGGCACATCTGTACATTATTGGTGAGATGGGAAGTTAGTACAACCTCTATGATAAACAGTATGGAAATTCCTCAAAGAACTAAATGTAGACCTACCATTTGATCAAACAATTCCACTACTGGGTAATTACCCAAAGGAAAATGACTTAATTACTAAAGAAATCACACTTCAAAGACATCTTCACTCAAATGTTTATTGCACCACAATTCACAATTGCAAATATGTGGAATCAATCCAAATGGCTATCAAATTCATGATTAGATTAACACAATACAGTATACATATACCATGGAATACTACTCAGCCATGAAGAAGGGTGAATTAAGGACTTAATATGGATGGAACTGGAGACTATTCTCCTAAGTGAATTATCACAAGAATGGAAAAACAAACACCACATGCACTCATCATTAAATGGAAAGTAACTGATGAGCAAACTTAATGGAAGTCAACAAGGGGAGAAGGGAGAAGAGAGAACAGGCCAAAACCAGCCTAATGGATATAATGATCACTGTGTGGGTGATGGACATTCTTTTTACCATGACCCAAGCATTATAAAAGTGATCCATGTAGCCAAATTATTTGTACCACATAAAACTTTGAAATTAAAAAATAATTTTTTCCCAAAAGAAAAGCCCTCCAATGGCTTCACTAGTGATTTCTATCAAACATTTACAAAATTTATATCAATCCATTATAAATACTTTTAATAATTGAAGAAGATATTTTCAGAATCATTCTACAAGGGCAGCATGATCCTAACACAAAAGATGAAGAGACCACATGAAAAGGAAAATATAGATTCTCAACAAAACACTGTCAAACTAAAATCTGCAGGATTTTTAAGGCATCATCCACTATGAACAAATGAGATTTATACTTGAAATGCAATGATAGTTTAACAGATAAAAACAAATTAGTATAATAGACTACCTTAACAGAATGAAGGGGAAAATTGTGATCATTTCAATTGATCAGAAAAACATTTCACAAAATTCAACACCCTTTCATGATAGAAAATAATTATATAAAAGGTAGAAACAAAAGGCATTTACCTGAACATTATAAAACCTATAGGTGAAAAATCTGCTGTGAATATTATCTTTCCCTCCAAAATCATAAGACATGGATTCACAACTTCTATTCAACATAGAATTAAAATTTCTAGCCAGAGAAATTATGTAAGGGGGAAAAAAGTCAAGCAAATTAGAAAGGAAGAATTAAAATAATCTCTGATCATAGATTACATAATCTTCTACGTATGCAGAAAACCCTAAAGATTATAAACACACCCCTAAAATGAACAAATACAGCAAAGTAGAAAGATATAAAATCAACATAAAACTTAGTATTGTTACTACCCACTAACAATGAACAATTCCAAGGAAATTACTAAAAATGTAATTTTGAATAGAATGAAAGGGAATAAAATACCTTGGAATAAATTTAACCAAGGGAGTGAAATATTTATATACTTTAAACTATAAATTATTATTGAAAGAAATTAGGGAAGACACAAATAAGTGGAAAGACATTGTGTGTTCATGTATTTGAATGAATTAATACTACTCTAAGTGATCTACAAATTTATTATAATTCCTATTAAAATACTAATGGAATGTTTTGCAAAAATAGAAAAGACCATTCTAAAATTTATATAGAATCTCAAAAGACCATGGATAGCTAAAACAATCCTGAAATAGAAGAACAAAATTGAAGGATATAATCTTTCTGATTTCAAATGTAATACAAAGCCACAGTAATGGAAAGAAAGTGGTACTGGCATGAAGACAGACAGAGCAATGGAACTGAAGGCCCAGAAATAAACTCTCACAAGAAGATCAGAAGATTGTTGACAAGACTGTTAAAGAAAGAAAGGGCAGGGTTTTCAACAAATGGTATTGGGAAAACTGGATATTCACATGCAAAAGAATAAAATTAAACCCTTACCTAACCCATGTATAAGAACTAACTCAAAATGGACCAGCAACCTAGATGTAAGACTAAAATTATAAAACTATTAAAAGAAAATATAGGGAAAAAGTTTTATGTCAATTGATTTATTTGTCAATGATTTCTGAGATATGACACCAAAGGGGCAGGCAGGCAACAGAAGAAAAAAATAGATCAACTGTATTCCATCAAAATGAAAAATTTTCCAGCTCCATCTATGTAAACATGAAGGAGGTCAAGTCTCCATCTTTCTTTAAGGCTGCATAATATTCTATAGTGTACATATACCACAATTTATTGATCCATTTGTGGGTCGATGAGCACTTGGGCTTCTTCCATGATTTAACAATTATGAATTGGGCTGCAGTAAACATTCTGGTACAAATATCTTTGTTGTAATGTGGTTTTTGGTCTTCTGGATATATACCTATGTTTCATCTTACAAGGGTACATGTGAATCTTTCTAAATGTAGAATATAAATGTCTTAACACAATAACTAAGAAAATATTGATGAAAATATTTCAAATTGTATATAAAACCAGCATACTGTACCCCATGACTGTATTAATGTACACCCCTATGATTTAATAAAAAAATTAAATAAATAAAAAAAGAAAATAGGCAACTTAAAAAAAAAGAAAAATTTTGTATATCAAAGGACTCTGTTATCCTCTATTATAATCCACAGCATTATTTACAATAGCCAAAAGGTGTAAACAACCCAATTACCCCATATGATTGAATAGATAATGAAAAATATGTACATATAAATAATGTGTATATAATATACAGTGAGTGTGTATGTGTATATAGTGTCTATATAAACATTTTTCTTTATCCATTCATTTATACACACATATACACACAATGAAATTTTATTCAGTTATAAAAAGTAAGAAAATTCTGACATATGCTACAACATGGATGAACTTCAGTGATACAAAGGAAATAAGCCAGTCACAGAATAAATAGTGTGTGATGAATCCTTGTTACCAGGGGCTGAGAGGAGGGGCCTAGGCAGTTATCATGTAATGAGGTACAAAGTTTCATTTTGAGATGACAAAAATATTCTGGGGATGCATTGTGGTGATGGTATCATAACAATGTAAATGCACTTACTGATACTAAACTGTGCATTTAAAAAGGGTAGAAATAATAAATTTTATGTTGTATATATATTTTTATCGCAACAAGAAAGCTAATTTAAAATAATTTTTATAAAAATGCTCATAGAAACAAAGTGGTAGGTGAGGGAGTGCTCTCTTACGACTGGAGAGAGAGCAAATACATTAAAAATATGATGCATGTATGTGTGATTCTACGACAGGATTTCTTGGCGCACCTAGGAAACTGGAGAAAATCCCTTAGATAGTCAGAAGGGAATTTCAGCAGATATTCTCATTGCCATCCAAAGAGAGATGAAAGACTCTGCTCAGAAACAGCCTGTTGCCTGTTCGAGCACATAGACCTTGAATTTAGATATAAAAGTCGTAATGGGGTGCAGCATGTGTGTATGTGTGTGTGTGTGTGTGTTGTCTCAGGAGACACATTTAAATTTAATAATATTCTGGTAAACCCTTCAGGATGAAACTTAATCTGCTTGGTGTGGCCTACTAGATCCTTTACTGAACTCCGTCTACCACCTCTTAACTCCTCCCATCACACTCTGCATACTTTCTGTCCCTTAGTGCCAAAGCACATGCCATTTTTTTCATACACACAACACTGTGTTTCATTCACAGTACAAAACCTCTAAGCCTTAGTACGTGGTTCTTCGCCTCTGCCTAAAATACTCTTCTGGCTCATTCATGGCCATCCCTTGCTGAGGCAGTAAATATCCTATTCAGAGATGCCTTTGCTGAAGGATCTCAGATGAGTTGAAGGGTGCTCTTCCTTTGTAATTCTACCACCACTACTATGCTTTAGTAGGCAGCTTTTATCACTTACTGTTCCTGTTTTCAGTGCCCTTTTGAGTTTAAATTCAATAAATTTTTACTTAATAACAAGATGGATTGATAAAATTTGACTGAAACATACAGAGCCTTAAGGAAGATTAGTGACTCGTTGATTGATCTATTCACATATTCTTTCAAACTGAGCTTCCAAAAGTGGGTAAGTCAAGACATAATGAAGCTAAAACTGTACAATGCACAAAGGTAACGAAGGTATGTACTTAATTCTAAGGTATCATTCTGGTCCAATGGGAGAAAAAAAAAGACTCTTACTTTGGAATTTCCTGGAATGGAAATTTCAATCCCAGCACTACAGTAAGCCCGTTGTGACTTTGGAAAAACTCTATTGGTTCTTTTATTTGTTTGTTTGTTTTTTATATTTTTCACATCTATGAAATAGGGATATATACATACACACACACACACACACACACACACACATATATGTACATATTCTCAAGACCATCATAAAGATGAAGGGTTGAAGGGCAGCACCTGTGGCTCAAAGGAGTAGAAGGAGTAGGGCACTGGCCCCATATGACACAGGGGATGGGTTCAAACCCAGACCCAGATAAAAACTGCAAAAAGAAAAAAAAAAGATAAAGGGTTGGACTTTTATAATTCACTTGCAAATTGAAAGCATCATGAAAAAGCAATGAATTATAAGGGGAAACAGAAAGAGCTGTAAACTATTTAGAACTGTAGAATGTTTCTACCATTATGAGACTTACGCAAGTTTTTTAACTGCTTTCGCCTTCAGTTTCATCATCTATAAAATGAAATAACTAACTGTCTCAAAAAAGCTGTATGCATAACTCTAATGATGTAAGCATAACCCTTAAGTGCTAGGCACACAGTTGTACCACCAAAAAATTCTCTGTGAATTTTAGTGGTCTTATTTCAGGGGACTCAACTGGTATGTATTTTTAATCCCTCTTTCTTTAATATGTAGTTGTAGTACAATTCTTCATAAATGGGTAGTTGTTATATAAATATTCCTTAAACTTAAATTAACCAGCTATTTATTACACAATAAATTACAGAAAATAAATGGAAAATTTGCATTTATGTAATTGTTATCCAAACTGAGAGTCATTTAAAACATATGAGTCTAATCCATTTACCTTTTTGTGTTTCTTGATTTATTTCTACTTATTGTTTCATAATATATATTTTTCTTCTCTCTTATACTTTTATTTTACTTATCTTTGTAACTCCTTTTGTCCTTTCTATTGTACCAAATGAACTTAATTTATTACTGTTTGTTCAACTGGTTCAAAAATCAAATACCTTGGGTATTTACTTAATATTATCCTTCAGTTTTATGGAGCTCTCTGTGTAAATAGCAGAATTTAAAATTAATCAATAGCTCTATTTTCCTTGCAAAGTCGACAATAAGATTTCAGTGCTTTAAAAGTAAAACTCCCCTTCATCTCTGTTTTTATTCTAAGTATTTTAGTTCTATTTGGTCTCTATACTCCCCTAAATTGTTCTTCATTATGATCATAATCATATCATCATTATATATAGAATAAACACTTATGTTATCTTAATAGGTTTTGTATCATTTTTTCTTGCCTCCTACAGAAATCTCTTCTTTTTTTCTTTTTGTTTTTTAGATTTTTTTATTAAATCATAGCTGTGTACATTAATGCAATCACGGGGTACAGTGTGATATGTTCACATACATTTTGAAATACTCTCATCAAACTGGTTAACGTAGCCTTCATGTCATTTTCTTAGTTATTGAGTTAAGACAATCATACTCTGCTTTTAGAAAGATTCACTTGTACCCTTGTAGGATAAACCATAGAGGTGACCCCACCAATCACCCTCCCTCCCCTTATTCCCGCCCCCCAAGAAATCTCTTCTTTAATAGCTCTTTTCAGTGATTGGAGGGATCACCTCTATGGTTTATCTTAGAAGGGTACAAGTGAATCTTTCTAAAAGTAGAATATAAATGTCTTAACACAATAACTAAGAAAATGACATGAAGGCTATGTTAACCTGAAATAATTTGATGAAAATATTTCAAAATGTGTATGAAAACACCACACTGTATCCCATGATTGCATTAACGTACACAGCTATGATTTAATAAAAAAAAATTAGTTCTTTTAAGAATGGTCTGATTAGTCAACTGGCTTTCGTTTGTATTTCTGAAGATACCCTTATTGTATCCACATTGTTTAATATTGTTTAAACTGGATATAGAATAATTAATTGGGTAATTTTTTTCTCTCAGAACTTCAAGGACAATATTTTAATGATTTGTGTTATATACTGGTGCTCATAAAATGTCAGTCTCATTTTCTCCTTCCTTTTATGTACAATGTTTTTTCCCAAGAAGCTTTTAAGACGTCTTTCATTACTTTTGAAGTTCTGCACCATCTTTGGATTGCTTCCTCCTTAGGACCCTTTGTGCTCCTGTGTGAGTCTACAATTTTAGAAAATATGAAGGCTTTTGTTTCCAAATATTGTTACCTCATTGTTGATAATACTTTATTTTCCTGGGAATCCTATTTTGTGCATGATGGATCTTCTACATATCTTACCAGTTTCTTAAATTCTCATCCATATCTTTCTTCTCTCTATATCTCTATGCTTTGATTCTGGGTGATTCCCTTAGATCTCTCTTAAAACTTACTAATTATCTCTTGGCAGTTTAGTCTGTCTATTCAATTTTCTTTTTTTTGACTGATTATATTTTTAATTTCTATAATTTTATTTGCATTTTTCTCTAGGAAACTTTTTTCATACCATTTTTTCTTACTTCACAATTTCTTATTTTATTTTATTTTATTTTAGAGATGAAGTATCCTGCTGTCACTCTGGGTAGAGTATCATGACATCATAGTTCACAGCAACCTCAAACTCTCAGACTTGAGCAGTCCTCTTGCCTTAGCTGCCTGAGACTACAGGCACTTGCCACAACACCTGGCTAGCTTTTCTAATTTTAGTGTAGACAGAGGCTCATTCTTGATCAGTCTGGCCTCAAACTCCTGAATGCAGGCACTCCATCTGCTTCAGCCTCCCATAGTAATAGGATTACAGGCCTGAGCCACCATGACCCACCACTTTACAATTTCTTTCTTTTTTATTACTTTTTATTAAATCATAACTTTGTACATTGATGCATTTATGGGTTTCAGTGTACTACTTTGATATACAATGTGAAATGCTTATATTGAACTAAGTAACACATCCATCACAATTATACTCCTTTATTAAAGTTTTGAAATGTACCATTGCATCATGCACATTAGGTGAGGTCCCCCCAAATACTCTCTCTCCTCCCAAATACCCCCTCCCCTCCCCTCTCTCTCCTCTTCCCTTCTACTTTCTGGACTATAGTTGTGTTCTGCCATTCCTATGAATATATAGGTGATTATATATTGATTTCATAGTAGTATTGGGTACATTGGATACTTTTTTTCCCCAATCTTAGGTACTTTACTAAGAAGAATATATTCCAGCTCCATCCAGGTAAACATAAAAGATATGAAGTCTTCATCATTTTTTATGGCTGCATAGTATTCTGTGGTGTACATATACCACAATTTAATCCATTCATGGGTCAATGGGCACTTGGGCTGTTTCTATGTCTAGGCTATTATGAATTGGGCTGAAATAAATATTCTGGTGCAAATGTCTTCACTTTATAATTTCTTATCCTTGCTATGTCATTGAGGACTTTGAACATATTTATTTTGAAGTTGCTTAAAGATAATTTTATAATCTTCAGTTATAAGGTATAATTTTTTATTTTTATTTTTATAAAAAGCTCATGTAGCATTTTGTGTTTTCCTTTCATTTGTAATTTTCTTCTCACAGGTTCCCTCTTTCATGTACGTGGTCCAAGGTGATACCCCTCTAGCGCATGTCTATATTTGTTCCCCCAAGTCTTTTACCCTTCTGATTTCACTGTTGCAGAGCAACTTCATAAAGTGTTTCTCTATATTTTCTTGTAATATTAATAGCTTCATAGTTTCAACCTTTACACTGAAGTTTTCAATCTATTTTGTGTAGATTTTTATATATGGTGAAAGATAGGTTTATTCTTCTACTCATGGAAATTTAGTTTTCCCAGAATTATTTGTTGAAGACACTGTCCTTTTCCCAATTTATGTTTTTAGAGCTTTTGTCAAAAAAAAAAAAATTAGATGGTGGTAAATGTGTGGATTTATTACTGGGTTGTCCCTTGGTTCCATTAGAGTTCATGTGTTTTTTTAATGCCATTGTTATGATGTCTTAGTTACTATACCTTTATAAATTTTGGAGTGGGTAGTATGATATATCTGGCTTTGTTCTTCTACCTCAAAATTGCTTTGGCTATTTTGGAGTCTCTTTAAACTAAAGTTCTGCATAGCAAAATAAAGAAATAAAATCAACAGAGTGAAGAGACAACCTACAGAATGAGAAAAAAATATTTTCAAATAATATGCCTGGTAAGGAATTGATATTTAGAATGTATAAGGAACTTTTGTAACTCAATAACAACAAAAAACAACTTAATTTTTTAAAAAATGAGCAAAACTAATTTCTCCAAAAAGATATGTAAGCACACAAAAAGATGCTCGGCATTGTTAATCAATAGGAAATGCATATCAAAACCACTATGAGATACCGTTAAGGTGGCTATTACACAAACAAAATCAAAAAGTAAACCAGCCATAACAAATGTTACCTGGGATATGTAGAAATTATGTGAATAGCAGCAGAATACCTATGTCAGTTGCTTCTCTCTTCCTAGAAAAGTAGGCAGGATAAATCTATCTTAGGGGCTTTTCTGTGTTGAATCTGGGAGGTGGAACAACAACAGAAAAAGCCTTTTCTTATCCATTGCAAATCATGGAGGTAATCTATAGAGAAGAGACATCCACATTTCAGGAAGATGGAAAGTGATTGGATAATAGAAGCAGGATGCAGGACTATCCTATTGGAGATAACATAGAAATACTTTCCAAAGTTTGAGTTTAGCATTTTGTTTTTGAAATGAATATAAAAGCACATAAAGATCAAGGAAAATGTTCTTTCTGCAGTAAGGAACCTAACACAGATCAAGAGCTGCACTCGGCCTCCCTGAGGCTGGCCCACCCATGGCCCAGAGGCCAGTCAGCAGTGGCAGCCTCACTGTGCCATCTTTATTCCTTCCCCAGTCCACCAATCCTGCCTGGGGCTATTATTATTTCAAATAAGTTCTCTTCCACTCTTTTTCCCTCTCTCTTCTCCTTACAGAAGTCCCATAATGTATATGTGGGTCAATAAAAATGTTTTGAATTACACAAAAATCAAGAAACTTCAGAATCCACATGGAAAGAAACTAATGAAGCCCTCCCAGCAATACCAAAAAAGCTCAGCAAGTGGAAAATTGTGAAGGTGCATCAGAAAAGACACTGTCAACTGTATTTCTGGGCAGTGAAATAGTGGAGCAAAAAACAGTCTGAATCAAAACTTTTGTATTGTGACCTATGCATATTGGCACACTTACTGCTATCCCATAAATCTATTAGACTCTCTCTGTTCATTTTTCTTCATTCTTTTTTTCCTTTTATCTCTTCAGACTCAATTTTTCAATTTTCTAGTCTGTAAGTATGCTGATTCTTCTACTTGCTTGAATTGGACCCTGCTAATTTCAATTTGGATTGAAATTTTTGAATCCAGTTATTTTATTTTCTAGCTTCAGAATTTGTTTGGTTCTTTTTTTTTTTTTTTTTTTT
>NW_003852454.1:8287390-8350227 GCF_000181295.1 Otolemur garnettii | reverse complement strand
CAGAGTCTCACTATGTCTCCCTTAGTAGAGTGCCCTGGCATTACAGCTCACAGTAACCTCAAACTCTTGGGCTTAAGCAATTCTCTTGCTCCAGCCTCCCAAGTAGCTGGAACTATAGGTGCCCACCACAACACCTGGCTATTTTTTGTTGCAATTGTTTAGTTGGCCCAGGCTGGGTTTGAACCATTGGTGTATGTGGCTGGCGCCGTAACTGTGCTATGGGCACTGAGCCTGCTTGTTTTTTTTTTTTTTTTTTTTTTTTTTTTTAGTATAATTTATATCTCTGTGGATATGCTCATTTTGTTTCTACATTTATATTATTTTTCTAATTCTCTTTAAATTCTTTTTTCATGTTTTCTTTTCTTTCCTGAATATATTTAAGATGACTATTTCAAAGTCATTGTCTATCAACTCTGCTGTCTGTGTTTTTTTAAGGGATAGTTTTTGGAGACTTATTTTGCTCCTTTGAATGGGCTATGCTTCCCTGTATCTTTAGGTGCCATGTAATTTTTTTGTTAATGTTGAGAGTTGTTCATTTAAAAAAAACAGCCACTTCTCCCAGTTTTTCCAGACTTGATCTGTATAGGGGCTATCTTTGAGTAAGAAGCTAGGCTTGCTCTGAGCCTTAAGACAAGCCCAATGTGGAAACTTAAGCTTTTCTCAGGTCTTCTAATCATCTTCATCCTGCCTGGGCCTTCATTTGGCTTTCTCAACTCCCCCATAAACATTTCTTCATTTGAATGTCTTAGTTTTTCTATAGTCATCATTTTCCTTGGAGACCTACAAGGTTTTTGTTTGCACCTACTACCATTCTTTGCCCTAGGAATACTAGTCTATAGTCCTGCCTGGTACTCAGGTCACTTTTCCTAGATTCAGGTCTGAGTTGTGCCAAACAGATCAATTTTTCTGGAAGTCCTCAGACAAATTAAAACATTTCAAATAATTTCTCCTTTGTTTCCTCTTGTACAAGGTACAGAATTTGGACCAGGGCTGCCACATTATTCAGATAAGAATGAGCCATGCTAAGAAGAGGCTGAATACAAAATTTCATATTGTTTTGAAGGTAGCTCTTTCTTGATTGGCTTTTTGCTTGGTTATCATAGACTTTTGATTCTTTTGCAAATTCCCATAAAGTTACTTTAACCAGTCTCTACTTGCTTTTTGTTTTTGCTGAGTTTTGGGTTTTTTATTTGAGCATGTATGTGTGTGTCTTTATACTTATATGGGACTGAGGGAGTCAAAATTCCCAGTTATCTATTTTGCTGAGATCATTCTTCCTCTTTTTAAATTTTTTGTCAGAATTTTTTAGGAGATTGCTAATCTAGGTAGACTGATCTATCAGATTAATTTAGCTAATGTATGGTTGTTTCCAAACTTGCATTATCAAACCAAAACATCAGCAGATATAATGACAAAACTTGAAGATGGTATAGGTTTAGCCCCTCTCCATTTTCCACTGGCCAGGGAAGTGGGAAGTGTGATGAGCAAATAGCCGATGGAGAAAGGCCGTCGTACTTTTGAACTGTGATAAATAATGAAACATGTTGCTTAAAGGAAAAACTACTAAGAAACCTAAATAATTATAAAAGCCCAATTCAGAGCAGGAAAAAAAAGTGTTAAGTAGTAAAGCAAAGTGAGAATTGTAGACGAAACTGCTAAAATAAACAGCAACGTGAAAGGACAAGAAAGATTAGAAGTGGAGCCAAGTTAGATGCAAGACATGGACTGAAAAAAAATACTGAAGATTAATGTAAGGAAAGATAAGACTTTGCTGACCCATGTCTCTTTTGTATGGATGGAACGAATGCATTTTGGGCCATGGCCCAGAAGAAAGATTGCTCAGATGAGCTGCCCAAAACCAGACTGGGCAAGAAGAAATAGAGAAAGCAAGCATAAATTGTGGCACTTATTTTGAAAAGAGTAACTAAAAGAAATTAATTTACTAGAAAGGTAACATTATGTTTTATCTCCTCCAGATTTTAGCAGAACCAAATTTTAAGATAACCCTTCCATTGAGTGGGATCTATGTTTACTCTTCAAATTGTACCAGACCTAGCTTGACCCAACTCTTCATTACGATAATGTACTGAATTTTATCAACTTGATTATGCTGGTACCAATGACAGAGTTTTTTTCCCCTCTGGGGTCCTGAGTTAGACATGATCAAAAGAAAAAACTTGCAAGAGATTTGTAATATGGATGTAAATGTCCTTCTCACTAGACACAGAGTCCTCCCTCTCTACCAGTAATGCTGTCAGCTAATTTGCCAAATTTGCTAACCAAAAGTAGTCCCAGTCCCACAATCAACGACTTGGGACTAAGCCTAAATAAAACAACAAGCCTAAATAAAAATGCCTGTGTAGAGAAAACAATTTTACCTAGATTTTTTTTTTTGGTTGTATTGGGGATCTAACTCTAGCAGCTATATGTGCCTGGCATCCCAGACAACACTTTAGGCTCCAGATTGTACACCCATTCCAGTACTCCAGAAGGGCTTGTTAGTGATATCACACTAATTTTTCAATTCTCTTTCCAGATACTTATCTCCCTAGTTTCACACACAGCTGAATAAAGGTATTTCTATAATGAATCTTTTATTTTGTGTTATTCCCAATGATTCTACGTGTAAGCAATATTGACATGTATTTGTTACTTCTTAACAATATCCTACTGTTCTTTACTGGCAAAGAAAAAAGGAAGAATTAGAAATGATTTTACAATAAAAAGTGATTTTTTATGATAAAATATTAAGTTAAATAGGCTTCAATTACAAGCAATAATATTTTCTTCCTTTTTCATTACCTTTATCATGGCTCTCACCACCCATATTTCTCAAATATCATAAACATTTATTCTAGAGTTTATGTCTTTGACTGTATATTCAAAGCAGATAGGGAAAAGCAAAATTAGTTTCAGTAAAAAGCTCAGCAATAGTGACTATTTTTATATATATGGGAAGTAATCGATGTTACTCATGATTCAAAGTACACAGTCATGCCAGTTTCCCAAATAGAGGCTTACCAATAAATGCTCCCCTTTGAGTGATTTGGATTGAGAAGAATTAAAATTTATTCTTCTGTTATCACTCAAAACTTGACAGTTGACTACTGCTGATTTAGGTAAAATGAAAATTAAGAAATGCTTGACATTTTTGACTTGCAAGGCATAGCATGCTAAGAACATTAAAAACTATAAAATATTTTATATTATGTAAATATTTATAAAATTCATACACCTCATTCTAAGTATAATTTGATAAAAAACACAGCAAAGTCAATGAATAACACAAACTTAAAAATGTCCTACACTTCTATCTCTAGAATCAAGTAGATAGGAACAGTAGCAGCCAACTTCTCTGAGCACTCACCATTTAAAGCAATATTCTAATTGCTTTATACACATAAATTAATTTGTTAACTCTATGAAGGGTATACTCTATTACCTGATTTGGTAGGCAAAGAACAAGATACAGGCTATTAAGGAAATTGTCCAAGGCCACACAGCTGGAATGTGGCAGACCTAAAATCAATCCTGTGCATTTAATCACTATGCCAGAGTGCTTGTCAGTTCTGCTGAACATACATAATCAAAGATATTCACTGAGCTCTCATTGAAAATAACAAAAAAAATATATTACAATCACTCAACTTTGGGAAATGGCTAATTGAGTAATAAAACAGTCATA
Organism: Otolemur garnettii; assembly: GCF_000181295.1. NCBI lineage: Eukaryota > Metazoa > Chordata > Mammalia > Primates > Galagidae > Otolemur > Otolemur garnettii. Next base: position 8,346,542 of record NW_003852454.1, on the reverse strand, counting down.
TAGTTGGATATTATGAGACTTGTAAAATAATTCTATGAATAGTTTGTAATTTTATGGAGAATGACTGGGAAATAATGTCAAGTTAGGCTTGTTTATGTAGAATGATAGCAATCCTGTAAAATATATGACAAGTTATTGAGATGAAAGATATTAAAACAGGGAGTAATTATAGGTTCTTCTCTATATGTTTTTATGCATTATGAAATTTTCTCAAAGAGAACACATTATATTTTTATAACAATAAAAGTGTTTTAAAAGCTTAAAGTTTGGAAGAGAGTTGTATCAGCAAGATAGTGAAATAAGTAGCCCCAGATGACCTTATTGACACACAGAGATGCTAACTTAGTGACAATATATATTCATAAAACCATTATGAGCCTCTAGAAATAATTAAGAAGTCACAGCTGCATTGAAATTAGTAAGAAAACCTAAATTTGCCTGTCGCCCACACAGTCCTCCCCAAGCCAGGATAGATTAATGCAATCAGAAGAACATGCCCGACTTACAACTTCTCCCTCAGAAGAGAGAGAAGAGCAGAAGGCACAGCCAATGTTTTGGATTTTCAATGGCTGTATAAGGGACTAGTTTTGACTCACCTAATAGCTTTGATGGGGATCTAGGATGCTTTGGATGACTGGAGGCCCCTGAGACCTAGAAAAGCCTAGGGGCTTGTTGCAGCACCAGAACACCTGTAGTACAGAAACAGAAGAAGCAAGAATGAAATGCTGAAGAAGAAACATGAAAACCTCTCTAACTGGGAAATTACACACACAGCCAAAAGACAATGTAATTTTGGAAAAGGTTTCTAGCCTGCAAAACCTCCAGTTTGCAATCTAAGAGAGGTGGCTATGCTGTATTAAATAATCAAATCCTAGCAAAACATAATAAAGTGTATAAAGAGGTAAACATGTCCCAATCAAAGGGAAAAAAAGATTAAGATCTAAAAACTGACCCCAAATGAAAGAGATCTATAAATTTTCTGACAAAATATTCAAAATATTTTAAAGAATCCAATAAACTGTAGGAGACATAGACACCTAGTCAATGGGTGAACAAATTGAGATGCAAAAAAACGTGATATCAGCAAAGAACTAGAAACTAGGAGAAAGATTCAAGCAGAAATTCTGAAGCTAAAAATTGAGTAGGTCAATTTCAAATTTTACTAGGGAGTTTCAACCATAGTCTTAATTTAGAAGAAGAATCAGTGAACTTGAATACAAGTTATTTGAAATTATTAACCTAGAGGACAGAAAGAAAACAAATGAAGATAAGCCAAGCGAGCATAAGACAATTAAATCACCTGTCAAGTGTACCAGGATACCTGTTATGAAAGTCCTAGAAGAAAAATAAGAAAATGAGGAAGAAAATATTTGCATAAATGACAGCCAAAATTTTTCCCAAATTTAAAGAAATCTCAAATTCCAAAAGCCTTCAAAAGACTTCCACTAAGAGGGATCCAAGAAAGACTATCCCAAGTCACATTATCATCAAACTTTCAAAATCTGAAAATTATGCAAAAACCTTAAAAGCAACAAGAATAAAGTGGGTTTTTTATACAATAGAGCTTCTATAAGGTTATTAGTGAAATTCTCATCAGATGCGTTATAGAATTTAAAATATAAAAGTATAAAAATTAACTATAACCAAGCATAAAACTATGTTCATGGATAAAATATAAAAAGATGTTATTAGAGACATCAGTAAAACAAAGGAGAGCATAAAGGATTAGAGTTTTGTGTAAATTAAAGATAAGTAGCTATCAGTTTAAAATACATTATTGCAACATAAGATTTTTGTTATATTTTGATAACCAAAAAACAAAGAAAAAATATGAAAAAAGAAAACACTATAAATATACACACCAATGAAAGAGAAAAGGTGATAGTAACATCAACAAGATTGCCTAGTAAGAAGTCGCTTACTAGGATCCTCTTTCTCTCATAAGCACCGATTTAAAAAAAAATTCCCAAACCTACTTTGTGAGTCATCACGAACTAACTAAAAGATCACACACCTCAGGTGAATGCTTAGCCAGACTCAGCAAAGCAAGTGGGGAAATTCAGGACACCCTCTAACCAGAGACACTGTCCCAGCACAATTCCATATAATCAAAACGAGAAAGAGATTCTCTGCCTTCTAGTGTTACCAAGTGAGAGAAGGGATTGGTTTATGTGACTACAACTCCACTTTTCTAAAGGGACTCTCAGAGAACCTGTTTATGTCTTACCAATCTTGGAATTCTGATATGTCTGGCACAATCTAGACACCTGGAGAATAGAGGCAGCAGCTGGTATCCAGTAGTGATTCTACCCTCTGCTCAAGTGGATAAAAAATATAAGCTTTCAGCTTCCATTTGGGAATTAAAATAATTAATCCATGTGTTAAACACCCCAACTTCTCTATGGATGCCAAAGGATAATCATATATATCACTAGGCTTGACTTAGGTAGGTCGAGTACACTCTAGATGCCTGGAGGAATATGAAAATGGTGGTGTGTACTTGCAGACTTCATAGCTACCTTAACCCTTGCTCAGCATAGAGTAAGTGAGGAAAAGTCACGACATCTCCCTGCAGAGGGAAAGAGTTGGTAGAGGCCACCAAAGTCTCTGTCTGTATTGATCAGCAAGAGTTCACCTGTGTAAGGACAATCTGTGAAGACTCAGAAAGTTGCCTGACTTATTTAATGTACAGATACTGGCACGGTCAAGGAAAATGAAGAATCAGGTAAAGATTTTCCTCATAAATAAACTAGACAAATACCCTGACACCAACCTTATATGAATTACCTAACAGAAAATTAACAATAACTTTGTCCAGATGTCACTGAGAAAAAAATAACAAAGTGTACGTTTCAACAAAGAGATAGAAAATATCAAAAAAGTACCAAAAATAAATTATGGCTGAAGAACACAATCTGAAAAATATACTAGATAAATTCAGCTATAGACTACATCAAGCCAAAGAAAAGATCAGAAAATGTAATAAAAATTATAGGAAATAATTCAGTCAGCAGAGTATAAAGACAAAAAGAAAAAAATGAGCAAGTGAAGAAACCTTAAGTGAATCGGGAGATGTCATCACTGAACAATAGACATGTTCTGTAGTCCCAGTAGAGGAGAAAGAGAAAGAACTAGAAAGCTTTGTCAAAGCAGTACTTGACAATTGCTGAAATTTACCAAATCTGTAGAATTAAATGGATATCCAGATCACGTAACATAAAAAGACATTAAATAAGATGAAACCTAAGAAATGCACACTGAGAAAATGGCCATAGTAAATCAGTACTACAGAACTAGATGAAAACTACTAACAAAAACGGCAACAATTAATGAAAAAAGACATTAGAAAATACATAGGGACAAATGGAAAAGAAAATACAGCGAAGTAAAACTTGTCAGAAAAGCAGCATTCATAGAAAAGATCTTAGCAATAAACATCTACATTAACAAAGAAAAAGATCTCAGATAAATAACAAAAATTTACACCTGAAAGAAGTAGAAAAAGCAGAAGCTAAGCTCAGATTTAGCAGAAAGCTGGAAATAACAAAGATTAAAACCAAAATAAATGAAATATAAAATAATAGAAAAAATCAATAAAAACAGGAGTTGGTTTTTCAAAAAGATAAACATGTAATTGACAAGGCATTAGCTAGACTAAGGAAAACAGAGAAGACTAAAGTAAATAAAATCAGAAATGAAAAGTGACATTGACAATTGATTTCATGAAAATAAAAAACAATCCCAAGATATTGTCTTAATGTATTCCAAAAAACTGGATAACCTAGAAGAAATGGATACATTTACCCAAAATCTGTTGCAAAACGACAGCCTGAAAGCCTGGGTTTTCAAGCAGACTGTCTTACTGGAGCTTCACCGGTTCCTCAGTGCAACTCTGCTCAGAGGTCACTGAGTGCTGAAGAGGCAAGGCTCACCCAGTCAGGGCTGCTTTCTCAGGGAGAGTAAGTGTTTTGGGGGAGTTAGTAAATGCAGAAGGCAATGGAGACAGGATGAGCTTAAACTGCATTAAGAGAGAAAAAGTCTGTCAGGAAAAGGTAAGGAGAAAAATATCTTCTTTCTTCTGTCATTTCGGTGTGGACAGAAGTGTCAGCTCGCCTTAGCACAAGGCTTCCTGAGGGTTAATTTTCAGTCCTGTGATTTGTGTGCATGGCCTAATTGGGGTCTGCTTTGACATCCTGCTCCTGGACTGTGTTCCCTGTCCCATGCTCTGTTAAGATCATAAATAACTTAGAGCAATAATAGTAAGAGGCGAATCAGTCTAATTAATGTAGTTAAAGAAATAGTTTGGTTAGAAAATGCAAGGGCTTGGGGAGAAGGGCACCAGCCCCATATACAGGAGATGGTGGGTTCAAACCCCACCCTAGCCAAAAAAGAAAAAAAAATGCAATCCCAGCAAGAACCATGACATATGTGTTTAGCCTCCCCCCATTTAATGTGTGGAATGAAAACAGAGCTATCTACAGCGAGGGACTTTTCCACAAGACTTCATGCTTTAAGGGGTTCAGCTACCCTGATCCAGCTCTCTAAAAAAACTTCCTCTTTATGTCTTGACTTTTTCATTTTTCTTTCTTCTTCTCCACCATCCTCTCCCACTGTCTCCGGCAGTCACTGCAAGAGAGCTCACAGTATAGTTTGGGGCTATAACAATCAAACTCCTAGAAACAGAAAATAAAATGGTGGTTGCCAAGAGATGGGCAAAGAGTGAAAAGGAAATTTGTCACTCAATGGGTATAGTTTTGGGTTTTGAAGACGAAATCTTCTAGAGATCTGTGGTACAACAGCGTGCATATAGCCAACACTACTGTACTGTACACTTTAAAATGGCTAAGATGATAAATTTGATGTTGTGTGTTATTTAATAATAATAACAATAATGAAAATAGTCAAGAAACAGCCTACCTTTACTGAAGTACAGGCACACCACATATAGTCAGAATGACCTCATGGGCACTGGGGAGCAATTGAGGGTTTAAGCAAATGTGGGGCAGATGTTGGAGAGAAATGAGGACGGGCTCCACAGAACCTCCTGGAGAAGCTTACAGAGTCCATACTTGATCCATGAGCACTGGGGAGCAATTGAGTGTTTTAAGCAAGTACTAGAGAAGTCGATATCCTTTTCCCTCGTTCAGAGGAAAAACGTTTTGCAAACTGTCTTTACTAAACAGCATGTGTTCCTGAGAACAGGGCCTGAGTGCAGAATGTGGGAGGAGGTGGAAAACACTCAGTGTGGGCAACAGCCTCCTTCTAAGCCAAGTAGGCAATGGGAGAAATCACATGTCTCTGCGAGCGGGGCAAAGCCAGAAGGGCGGTGACCTCAAAGAAGGGGGCGCCGCCTCAGTTAGTAGCCTCCCCAAGGCTGGCACTGGATCTTATAAAAATAAAAAAAGTCTAATAATTTAAGGAAAAATTAATTATAATCCTTAGAAATCACGAAGGCTAATTTGTTGTTATTGTGGTGGTTATTGTTGTCTTTTATCTTTGAAAACAAAAATAAATTTTATAAGGTAGTATAAGATATTTCTCCCAAATATCATCTTGTATCTAAATAACTTTATCTTATTATTTAAAAATAAGAAAGACATGTTCTTTTTGTTTCTTATACTCTTAAAACACTTTTTATTTGTAATGAATGTTTCCTGACTAAAGGACCAGTGTGAGAAACAAGTGAATCTAATATGACCATTAAAACTCAGAATATTGTTAAAAAGTAATGCTTTTTGAAAAAATAGCCCAAGGACTGAAAAAAAAAATGAACTTGTTTTTACAACCCTGAAAAAAAAAAAAAGAAGAAGAAGAAGAAGTTTCTGCAACAACAAAAAGTAACCCTGGCTCGGCACCTGTGGCTTAAGTGGCTAAGGCGCCAGCCACATACACCTGAGCTGGCAGGTTCAAATCTAGCCTGGGCCCGCCAAACAACAATGATGGCTGCAACAAAAAATAGCCAGGCGTCATGATGGGCACCTGTAGTCCCAGCTACTTGGGAGGCTAAGGCAAGAGAATTACTTAAGCCCAGGAATTAGAGGTTGCCGTGAGCTGTGATGTCACAGAACTCTACCCAGGGTGACAGCTTGAGGCTTTTTCTCAAAAAAAAAAGTCACCCATGACAAACATTCTGATCCAGACACATCTCTATACTGTTCTCACTGGGTCCACTGTTGTCCAAAGTAAACAGGGCTGAATGCCCTGAAGTCCCACTATTGTATAGTGGGACTTTTCTAACCCTCTGCCTGACCTGTAGGGTCTTGGGAGAATCAGGAAAATTCTTTTCTAGAAAGACAAGATAAGGATGTTTTATCTTTTCATTCTATGATCCATGTAACTCAGCTTCTCTACATTTAGATTCCAATAGACTTCCTCATTGAGCTCAAAGTTGACACCAACCTGAAATGAACAGAAGCATGGAAAAGAAACACTTAAGCATGAGATCTGGTTTCCTTCTAACTTCCCTTGCTTCTAGGATTTGGAACACTGATTAAGCTCCCTGATATTCAGTGCTTTCAGTGGCAAATAGTTTTATGAATTCTTGCCTTTAGTTCTTCACTTATCTGTGGGTGCCAGGTCATAGCAGATTGTTCTAGACTGTTTGAATCTCCCCCAATTCATATGAGAAAATCCTAACCCCAGTTTGGCTGTATTTTGAGGTGCAGCCTCTAAGGGAGCAAATAAAATTAAATGAGATTGGGTGGCGCCTGTGGCTCAGTGGGTAGGGCGCCAACCCCATATACTGAGGGTGGTGGATTCGAACCCAGCCCCTGCCAAACTGCAACAAAAAAATAGTCGGGTGTCGTGGTGGGTGCCTGTAGTCTCAGCTACTAGGAAGGCTGAGGTAAGAGGATCGCCTAAGCCCAGGAGTTGGCGGTTGCTGTGAGCTGTGATGCCATAGCACTGTACTGAGGGCAATGAAGTGAGACTCTGTCTCTAAAAAAAAAAAAAAAATTAAATGTGATTACAAAGTTGGGGCCCTGGTACAATTTTGGTTTAGTGTCTTTACAAGATACCCCAGAGAACTATTCCCTCTCCGTGTCCTTTCCCCTTCTCCTATCCCGCTCTCACCCTATGTGCACACAGAGAGAAGGTGACAATCTGCAAGCCAGGGAGAGAGCGCTTATCAGCACTTCACCATCCTGGTACCCTGACCTTGGACTTCCAGCCTCCACAACTGTGAGAAAATAAATTTCTGTTGTTCAAGCCACCCAGCCTGTGGTATTTTTTATGGCAGTCCAAAATGACTAACACACAGATGGTAATGAATTTTGTAATATGTGAAGCTCCTTTCAAACAAAAGCTATTATTATTTACCTTAGAATCTCTTTGTTTGTGATTAAGCAGCCATCTGTGGACCAAAGACTATAATTAGGCAAAGTCCAGCTCTAGACATGGAGAAGCAAAAAGAAGAACTTAGCTTCATCGAAGTCAAATATAGAGCTGATCGTTTGAATAACACACTATTATCTCACAAAGTTTTTGAGAATATTCTCTGCCCTTCTCATCCCTAGAAGAGCATTTTGTTTGAGAACATTTATTTCCTTCCCAGGCATCAATATTTTTTTTTCTTAACATCTTGGAATTGGATCTCTGTTAAGTTCTCAGACTCCAGAAAAACGTTGAAAGCCAAAAAGTAAAAAATCAACTAGTAAGCCCCATAATATTCTGCCATAAATTTTTAAAAATGTAAAATAAGAACATAATAGGAACCCTGCAGTGTGCTCTGCCTGTTGGAGAAAATGGGTAACTTGTGCCCACTTCTCGCATGAATTTATAATCTCAAGAGGGTTAAGTGCACACAGCAAGTGGTGTGTCGGAGGCATGAGACAGTCTATCGGGGTCCTCAAACTTTTTAAACAGGGGACCAGTTCACTGTCCCTCAGACCGTTGGAGTGCTGGACTGCAGGCCCCAGGATATGTTGGCTGCTAAGCAGGACAGGCAGCAGCGACAAAAACATTCGGCAGGCCAGATAAATGTCCTTGGCGGGCCACATGTGGCCTGCAGGCAATAGTTTGAGGACGCCTGGTCTATACCACTAATGACTGGGGTGTCAGAGCAGCAGGGGAGATCACTGCAGTTATGTGAATGCTTCCCCAGCTTCACTTCCCCATCTCCTAATTTCCTGCAAAATAGTTAATCATTCATCTGCTTGAATTTTCCCTATCTCTTATAGATACTTGCAATTTGTATATGCATAAGGCTACATTATGTCTGTTTAATACATCTAATGCATTATTAATAATAACATATCCTTATACCGTGTATTTTTTATGTAGCCTTATTATGTATCATTATTAATGATAATATAGCCTTATACCATGTACATTATTGTTTGTGAATAGTATAATAATTTGTTTGTGTTGAAACATTTCCGTAATGAGCATACCATAAATACCTTGAAAATGGAAATTAATGTTTTTTAACCTTGTAACTCTTGCACCTGATACAGCATGTATTATAATAAAACGTTAATGTTTAATAAAAATAAGACAGAGAAGGACCTTGAGGAATGAGTAAAACTCAGCAGCAGGAGAGAGGTCATTTCTAGGATGAAAGAATGGATTGACTAATGTATAAAGGTGGGAGAGAGTGTGGGAATTGGGACATCTATTGTTTACAGAAGGTATTTGTTGAATAGCATCTGAATATGTTGAACACAATCAAATCAAAGAGCATCTCCAAAATACGTGCATAATAGCAAAGTGAAGTTTATCTGATGTGGTTTTCTAGTGAAGCATAATGGGAGGAAGGGATCAAGGAAAAAATCTAAGGGGGAAAAGGAAAAGGAGAAAAAAAAGATAAAATTATAATCCCCCTTATATTTAGGGGGAAAAAAGAGGAAAAGGAGAAAAAAAGGATCCTTAATCCCTTTTTATAAGCCAATTATTTATAAGCCAACTATGTCAAGAACCTGAGTTTTTGTTTGTCTTTTTGCTATAAGTTGAAGCAAAGGGGTAGTGTTTCTAACAAAAGAAATTAAATGCTTGAGGTGGTGGATACCCCAATTATCCTGATTTGATTATTACATATTATATGCCTGCATCAGAACAGCACATAGACCCGATAAATATATAAACTATTATGTAGCCATAAGAATTAATTTTTTTTAATTTGAAAATTAAAGAAAAAGTATGTTTAAAAGAAAATAACATCATATCATTTACTTGTGACTTTCTTATAATCATTTCCATAAACTTCACACTTGACGTACAGTTGAAGACAAAGACAAACAAGATCTCAATTCTTTGGCAATATTTGATAGGATCAGACAGAATGATGTCTTAGTTCAAAACTGCTATCATGAATTCCCATGGACAGGGCAGCTTAAGAAACAGAATATGTTTTTTTCACAGTTATAGAGGCTACAAGTCCAGTATCTGGGTGCCTCGGCATAGTGATGGAGACCATTTTCCATATTCTTGCTGTGTATTCACACTGCAAAGAGCAGAGCAAGAAGCAAGCTCTCTGTGTCTGCCTGTGAGAGCCCTAACTCCACTATCAGCTCTCCACGCTCATGGCCTAATTACCTCTCAAAGGTCCATCGCCAAATAGCATCACATTGGGGATTAGGGTTCAACATATTATTGGGGGGAGGGGTGCACACATTCAATCAATACCAAATGCCTTTCCTTGGAATTAGATACTGAGACTGAGAGAAGGTTATTTTGCCTGATGATGAAAATAATAACACAGGAGTATAAGAATTATTTATAAGACCAGCTCTGGCTCACAAACCAATGAATCAAAATACAGAAGGGGATATATAAGAGAAAGATGGAGCAGATTTGTAGAGTAAAGCAAAGATGAGTCAAGTCAAAAGATTCGGGGCCTGCTCTAAAGTCATTTCTGAGGCTCGACCATATCCTTGCTTCTGGCTATCTGAGATGATTCTGTATCCCACTGTAAGTTCCCCTTTTTAAAAAAACTTTTGCTAATTCAGGTATATTATAGTATTTGTAACAACACAGTCATGCACAAATTTCAGGCATAATGTGGAATGGTTTCCACTTCAAATACACAAATATCATGAAACTTAAGACTGAGGGTTTTATACACATGAAATTTTGACCAAATAATATTTGAAATAACTCATCAGACTGGGAAATGAGATCTGCCATTTCAAAATATGCCATTACACAAGAGAGAGGTGAGGGGGTGGATACAACATTACTTTACATCTGCTTACTTGGCATAGAGTAATTTAAAGTAGAACATGGACTATTAATATTTCATAGTTTTCCCTCTGGATTTCCTACTTTTCTTTCAAATTGGTAAGACAGTATGAGTAAGTACCCTCAGTTAATAACCTGCCTGTGGACATGTGCCTACAAGGATTTGGAGATTAGGTTAAGGCCAACACATTTGGGAAGTAATAATGTGGCCCCAATTTAATAATAAGCAGCTTTGAGGCACAAAGTGCCAAATAAAACATTGATTCTCATCATATTAATAGTAAGCCACAGGACAAGTCTAATGTTTAACTCTAAAGCACAATAGCCAGTGTTGGCTGAATAAAGATTGATGATAAAAATGGAAACTCACATTGTAACCAATTCTAGGGAAAAACTGTAAGAAGGAATGGGATCCAGGTCATACTTCAAATTCATTTCTGAGGCTTGGCTACAGCCCTGCCTTTGGCTATGGGAGATGATTCTATATCTCATTGTAAATTCCTCTTCCTCTTTTTTATTTTGCTAGCACAGGCTATATTATATTATTTGTAACAATATCATCATCCAGAAATTTCAGACATTACGTCTGAAATGCTAAATGATCTTTATTTGTATATGTGTTAAATACATGTAAAATGTATGCCGATCAGAGTGCTTTCAGAGTTTGCAGACAGATTGTTTGAGGGGCCTGTTAGGCAGTTAAGTGGATGTGCTGAGTGGTATTTGAGTGTATAATTAAGTGGGGAAATCTAAACTGGAGTTATAAAATTAAAGCCAACAGAATATAGGATGTGTTTAAGGCCCTGAAACTGGATGAGACCTCCAGAGTGCTTGAAGACAGGAATGGAGTCCACATGGTAGGGCGTGAAGAATTTCATATTTTGGAGACTGAAGAAATGACAAATACAAATTAATTTATAATAAAATATAATGGAAATTACGATTAAGAGCTCATGGGTTTGTTTCCTCTTCTTCCTAAAGTCTCACGAGTATGACAATATTTCCCTTTTAGATTGCCAATGCTCGTGACTTTGTTGGAATTTGGATATACAAGGAGGGAGACACTGGGACTGAGTGTCACTCAATGACTATGTTACCCAAAATATTTTATGAATGTTATATGAGATGTATCATAGTCTACTAATTTTCTTTACCTTTGTTTTCATTAGTTTCCACAAGATAGCCGAATAACTTTTCTTTTTTTTGAGACAGAGTCTCACCCTCAGTAGAGTGCTTTGGTGTCACAGCTCACAGCAACCTCAAACTCTTGGGCTCAAGTGATGCTCTTTGCTTCAGCCTTCAAAGAAGCTGGGACTACAAACTATCTTTTGGTGCAGTTGTCATTGTTGTTTAGCTGGTCAAGGCCAGGTTTGAACCCGCCAGCCTCCGTGTATGTGGCTGGTGCCATAACCACTGTGCTATGGGCACCAAGCCAAATAAATTTTCTAAAATAAAAATTTTAGTGTGTTTAAAATGCTTTTGCATCCCCCATTTGACCTCAGAGAAGGTCAAATTCCTCATCACAGCACACAAAACTCTTCATCCTCTTCCTTTTACCCACCTCCCCTACATCATCTTTCACAACTTCCCCGATGGTACTCAGATGGGTTTAACACCTCTCAATGTTTCATTTTCACTTATTAACAGCCTTTCACATATGGTGTCTCTCAGCCTGGAAAATTCTTTCCTCCCCTCTTATGTATTGATGTTTCTGGTGTCCTTTAGGAAACCATCTCTGAACTTATTGGTCTGGGCTAGGTTATACAGTTTCTTAATACTCCTCCTGACATCTTTTTTTCCTACCATGAAATTAAATAATTTAAACTTAAAGCCAAAACGTTATTTTGAATCTTGAGAGGGATGTGACTACGGGCCTGAATCATGCAGCACGTGGCTACAGCATCTGCTTTTCCTATAAATGAGTAGAAAAGGCCTGATAGGACCAGAGAAAAGATCCCTCAGATCATCACATCTCGTAGAATTCTAATATGATCTTCCTTAGAATGCAGCAACTGTGAACAGTCAAAGGGCTTCAACCCGCCAGCTGACCTCATGTGGAGTGTTGCAGCACTGTCAGTGGCACAAGAAGTGGATCCATTCTTCTGGACTCTGTATTCCCCAGGTGGACGTCTTTGAGCTTAGCCCTTGAATAAACCCTCTACTACTTAATCTGACTGTGCTCCATGTTGCAATGGCCAGTGTGAGGAGGTAGAAAATGAGCGCAGGAGAAGAGTAGTTGTTAGCATTTTGTGTCCCAGGGGACATTTGGCAATGTCTGAAGATATTTTTTGGTTGTCACAGTTTGGAAAGTACTACTAAGTAGTAGTACACTATCTAAGTAGTAGAGGCCAAAATCCACCCTATAATGCACAAGACAGTCCCTACAAAAAAGAATTATTCAGCTCAAACTGTCAGTCATGAAGGTTGAGAAACCCTTCACTAGAACAGTCACAAGAGCCTTGTGGAAGTTAGGTAGTAGGGACTACCCATGACAGGGAGGAGCCCAGCACCGGAGGACAGGGAGAAGGAGGATGGGGACAAGGGAGAGGTCTGACAATAGGAGGCCTGGATGGATGAGAACACAGGAAGAGTTTCATTGGCTACATTGGGGATGGGAATTGGTATTTAAGGAAGACCATCCCATCTGCTGTCACTGGAACATACCCACTCTAGGACTTATAACCTTCACCATCTAAAGGGAACCGGTTATAAATACTTTTAATCATCATTTATTCTAAGTTTAGAATTTCTAAATGTTATTCTGAAGATAGGATCTTTGGAGATTCTAATGGCTGAAAATGAATAAATGAACTATGCTGAAATATCAGACACTGTTGAAGTAAACCAGGGAAATATTTTGAAACCAAAAAGATATTAAAACTATACCTTTCAAATTAATTCTTATTGTGAACTTCCTACAAAGCTGCCTCCAGGACTATGTTATTAAAAGCAGTAATTTATAATCTGATATTGTAAGTGGTCTGGAGATGACCATAATATATACTCTGAGTGTTTTCTGTGTCTCTGAGTCTGTGTCCACATGTACATGTCTGTAGTGGGTGGGAGGCTGACCCACTTGTGTTATAAGATACACATAAATGGACACCCAGGTGGACATAAACGCACACCTGTACTTTCTAACAACTTACTTCTAAATTCATATTTTATTGTAGCCTAGCAATTTCTTTAAAATAGCCCAAGATTTTGAGTGCCAATACTCAATATTCCATTTGTGTGCTGATGTATAAGAAATGTATTTAATCTGTTTTAGCTTTATCTTCTTATTATTTTTTGAGACAGAGTCTCACTCTGTTACCTGGGTTAGAATGCCATGGCTTCAGCCTAGCTCACAGCAATCTCAAACTCCTGCATTCAAGTACCTCAGCTTCTTGAATAACTGGAACTACAGGTGCCCAGCTAATTTTTCTATTTTTAGTCACTCTGGCTTAGACTGGTCTCAAACTCCTGAACTCACGGGCTGCCCCTGCCTTGGCTTCCGAAATACTAGGATTACAGAAGTGAGCCATGGCACCTGGCTTATTTCTTCTTTAAAATGAGGCTAAGTCTTTCTCTCTTTGCAGTTCTTAAACAGATTATGTGTTCCAAATCATCGCACAGTACCAGGCAAGAGCACCAGTAAAATCTACTACCCTTCTAGTGACTGTGCTCATGTGTAACTAGTTACAGAAATGAGAAATTAAAAATAAGGAAAAAGGTTGAGATTTAATCATGTTGATATATGCTGCAATTTAGAATTCCCTCTTGTAAATATGAGCTCTAAAAGTCAAGTTTGATATCTGTGCATAAAGAGATAAAGATACTGGTAAATATAGAAAATAATCATTTTAAATGTGCATTATTAGGGGAATGGGTAAATAAATAGTGGTTTGCTCACATTATATAGCACTCAATGGGCACAACTTACATCTAAAGGTTTAATGCTCAGTAAAATGACATCTTTTGTAAAGAAAGAAGTAAAAAAGTGAGAATGAGATGGGAATACAAAGGAGACTTTAACTGTAATTCTGTTACTCCTATAAAAACATGAAGCAAATATTGCAAAATTATTAAAGTTTCTTATATCTGTAAGGCATATTTACTAATCTCGATATTTTTACTCTTTTAAGAATCTGCTGGTATCTTTGGGAGAGAGAAAGAGAAAGATTTCTTGATTTGAGAGAGAAACTCTGAGTTTTGCTAAGAATTTTTAGGGTCTGTTTCCTGAGCCTCCGTCTAACATAGACAAGGAAACAGGGTTACTAAATCAAGGCTGATATTTCTAAGCAGTCATTCACTGAATTCAACTTGCTTCTTTCTTTTTATTTGCCTAAATCTGAACCTTTTCTCCAAGTTACTGGTAAAAGCAAGTTTTACTTTCAAAATACAATTTGTTGATGCACAGTTGGTTTTATCGTTTTTATTCCTTATTTTAAATATTATCTAAGGTTTGTGTGTTTCCTGCACATTAGTAAAAGTTTGGTTTAATACTTAGGAAAGTTAATTATTATCCTGCTTCCTTGTGCCTGTTGCATCCGTCCCTCTACTCTCTCCTGCAGTTTTTCAAGGTTGCCCTTGTTTCAGACCTTCTCTGTCCTCTGCAGTTTCTTTTCAGTAGGTCTGGGATAGTTCTCACACATCTCAGCTTTCTGTCACTCCTAAGATTTATTTCTTTTCACAGTCAGCCTTGAGAAACACTGAGTAACTTAGGGTAATTTCCTGTAACTTATATTTTATGAATATTTTCGTAATACAATTTTTAAATAATTATGTTGAGTCTTGCCTCTGTCTTCCTAGTCCTTTGCAGCACTCCCTCTGGTCACCCACATAATGTGTATTATTTATCCTTCAAGTTTCAGTCTAATGATCCCCTTCCCCAGGAGGCCTTGCGTGAACCACCCTCTTGACTTAGATCCCCCTGCCATTCATCTCTAGTCACCCTCATACTCAGCTGAAATCTTAACCTGGCTTTCCTGAAGATAAAAATGAAATCTCTTTGTATACATCTGTATCAATATAGATTGTAGAGATAGATGGATGATCTATAGATAGCCACTAGGTAGATAATCTTTAATTTATCATGCTCAATATAGGGTTTGATTCAGAACAGATAATTCAAAGAACATTGATATAAAACAAATGATGACTCAATGCAAAACAATTCATTAGCTGTATTAAAGTACAGGCTTCCACCTGGAGCTACATTTAAAATTCTTGGGATGACATATATTTGGCTAACTTTCCTTAATTGGTAATTGTGCAGAGTTACAGGCCATAAATGTAGTGTAAGGAGAAAAACAAACAAAATAAAACAAACAAACAAAAAACCCTGCCTAAATTCAAATCAAGGGAGAAGGAACCCAGTTCTCATTGTTCAACTTCAGGAAGCCCTTCTGCAATGTAAGACAATTGAAATAATAATTAGTACCCTAGAATGCCACACATTTATCCCAAGGTCAAACTTTTGACACTTGTGAAAATCTTGATTATTCCAGCTAGGCTTAGAATGGCAGCCCTTGCAAAGCTCATCCCCTGCCGGGGGAAGGCAGCACTCCACTTACCTCCCATTCACTGTATGTGCTTTAAAACTTCACCACACCATTTGTTCTTTATTTCCATTCATTGATATCCTGGTGATACCGGATTTTTGATACTGAATTTCCAGGTTTTTGGTCTCCACGGTTTGAAGAATGAAGTGACGGACCACTTGTAGAGTAGGATTAGCAGTAAGATAAGTTTTATAATATGAGTGTTACAGCTCTTACAAAGGAGTGAACCTCTTTGCAAGTGTTTACAGCTCTTACAAAGGGACAAACCCCCTTGTGAGTGTTTACAGCTCTTACAAAGGGGCAAATCTCATAGAGCAGGATACAAGTGTTACAGAGCCAAACCTCTTTGCTCTTCTGCTCTTTCTCCTGAAATCTGCCGAGGTCTGTGCTCAGGGTCTCTGGCTTATATAGGGGCAGTTGTCCAGTGAGCTTTTGGGTCTTGAAAATAGACTAATCATGAATAGATTTTGAAAACGGACCAATCAGGGATGCACCGGAGGAATCGCCAGAAGTCCCAGTGAGGAGACAGCATGGCGCCAGTGTCTTCCCCACTCATGTCCAGTTCTTTTGGCTACTCTGTTGGGGGAAGGAAGGTCCCCCCGCTTGCCTACACTTCAACACCTCTAAGACGGAGGCAGCAGGTCCTCCAGCCCCACTCAGCTGAGCTGGCTGGGGTGTCACTTGTCTGGTATCACTGGTGCTAGACACTTTGTTTTACTTTTTGTGGTAATTTTACATCAGATATAATAAAAAGAAAGGGAAGCTGAGAAAGAGTTGCAACACAAATGATATGCAAGTCTAATGAAAGCTAAGACATTTTCAAAAGAACAAGAGGAAAATATACGTCCTTGTTGTAGGGGTAGGGTGACCAGACGTCCCGATTTTGGCGGGACAGTCCCACTTTTCAACAATTTGTCCCGCATCCTGTTGCATTTTCAAAAAGTCCCGATTTTTGGAAAGAATGCACGAATGGGCTGGAGAACAAGAAGGGAATATACGGTTTTCGGCCGCCATATAGCTATTTCACCATATGAGTTTTATATTATTTTTGTTAATTTTATAATGTTAAACTGTAATAAATAATTGCTGAGAAGTGATTATCGAGAACTGCTTATCAAAGTTTGCCTTGTTGTCAGGCCCTGCCCAGCCGTCCCCTGCCCCCGCACCCTGGCTCTGCCCCTGCTCCACCCCCGCTCCGCCCCCCTGCCATGTTGTCCCGCCTTACAGATGTTAGAATCTGGTCACCTTATGTAGGGAACACCAAAAGCCAGAGGACCTCTGAGCAAGAGGATTTGCAGCTAGGAGGTGGACCCTCGGGCAATTCGTCCACAGGTGCTCCTTGCTGAGAAAGCTGGAGCCCTTGGCCATCCTTAGGCTGTAGTCATTGTCTAATACTCCTCTCACCTGTTTTGTACTGACTCAATAAAAGGCTAGTGTGGAGGTTGCTCGGGGCTACCCTGCAATCAAGGTTAGCAGGCCTCCCACAAGCTTGTACTTCTAATCCACATCACGCCTGGTTCCTTCCTATGGTATTCGAGACCAGGGCCATAGGGGTTGTGACACTTATTTACATAAAAGTTAAATGATCAGATATCATCTTTTCTATAATTTTGTCAAACAGTAAAAGAAAGAAAATATTCAGTGTGATCAACGGAAAGATAGCCTTGTCTATTATTGGACCACAGGCATTGTTATAAACTTTCTTGCAGATCATTTGAAAATCTCTCTTAAGCCCTTAAAATATCCCTTCTCTGTTTTACCTGTGCATAGAGAAATTCAGAAATTTTTGTTAAAACAATTGTAAAACAGTAAACCTATGAAATACAATAGCCAACAAAATGATTATCAGATAAATGATGGGAAGGTACTATGATGAACGGACAACTCTGTAATAAATAATTTATCAATAGGCAGTGCCTGTGACTCAAAGGAGTAGGGCGCTGGCCCCATATGCCGGAGGTGGTGGGTTCAAAACCAGCCCTGGCCAAAAACTGCAAAAAAAAAAAAAAAAAAAATTATTAAGTTGTGTTTATTATTTGAGGAAAAAATATTTATAACACATATTTTCAAAAGAAAGAGATCTTTGTAATTGATAACTCTTGCTGCAAAATAATAATTGTAAGGGTTAACAAGAATTCTAATGAGAATTCTAATCTCCTGCAAGAGGAAGTGCTTCAAGGAAACCATAAATAAGACCAGAGACAGTAAAAACTAGTCTTTTATCATTATTCCTACATCCGCATAGCCCCCTGCCCTCCTATGTATTTCAACCTATTCTGTACTTAAAGCTACATTCCTTACCTTATTTAGTTATACTGTGATATATTGCCCCTCCCCATCAACTAACCCTATTTAATTTGTATTTTTCCCTAAAATAAACAGCTTCGGCTCAGTCCCTTCCCCAGTGTGTCTGTCTTTGTCTTGTTTGCCTTTTCCTTTCATACGCCAACTCCCCAAACTGCCGCCGCCCGCCGGGAGGCGGCAATAATCATAACTCAGTATGATGATTTTGTAATTTGTGTTTAGCACAACACCAGAGCACGCTATCTGGAACCCCTCTTCTGGTTCAAAGTCCTTTCCAGGGCACCACCGTGAGCCCCACACATCTGTGTTCAATGGCATGCCTGATTAAACAACCCACATGTTAAATCTTCATCAATTAAAAGAAAAATATAGGTATACTGTGCCCTATTAATGACATAAAATTGATCAGAAAAGTTTGTTCATTCCAGAATTTTCAGAAAAATTCAAGATTGGATTACAACAAAGAAAAGACATGTTTATAAAACAGTAAGTGCATAAAAAGGACGTTCTATGATTTTCTCCTGAGGTATTCATTGTGCTAATCCCATTTATATTACAACTCTGCTCTGATAACTGATGAAAAGATATTATTTAGTTATCCACCTTAATAAAATAATAATATTGAGATGAAAGAGTAATTGAACTAAAATTCAGTGAGTAAGACTATCTACTGTGTACCTTATAAAAATTCATATGACAAGATATATTTCATTCCTTTCCTGAATTATAACTTGGAGATATAGTAGAAACACTAAGTAACATCCAATCAAGAAATTTGACCTTCATCCTCCCCCTCCTCAGAATATAACCCATAATCTACTTAGTTAATTTTCCTAAATTCAGGCACAAATGTCCAACCTGAAATCTAACAAGCTCTTCACCTGTGCTGCCCCTTCCTACATTTCCATGAGAGGATGTTGTAATTCATTATTCCCACTGATGTGTTCAGAGCTCTTGGCCAGAATCTTTGCTATTCATTTATTCCTTTTAGAGTAATCTGTATTTAATAGAGTGCTGGAGCATGTCAGGATGAGCAATTAAATATGATTGTTGTCATTGACAACCAGCAGTTATTGCTAAAATTGTCCCAGCCAGGAATGGGAGCACTGAGGTGTTTATTTTAAATAAAGGAGAAGTTTGAATGAAGTGACTCTTCCAGATAATGACAATTAAATGCTAGCACTTAAATAGTGCATTTCTCCTTCAAACTAACAGAAATATTAGCAGATTTGCTTTCATTTTTACTTTCCTTGCTTGCTGGCTTAGAAGATTCATTGTTTATCCCAGTAGAGAAATTTTACCCCTTGTATCACCCACTAGTGGCTTTTGAGAGTGTGATCTGAGAGTGTGATCTCTCATTGCTCGGCTAGTTTGCTGGAGCAAGATGGGGTGAGGTAGGGGAGCAATCATTTCTTTTTTTTTTTTTTTTTTTTTTTTTTTGTAGAGACAGAGTCTCACTTTTTCACCCTCGGTAGAGTGCAGCGGAGTCGCTCCAGCAACCTCCAACTCCTGGGCTTAGGCGATTCTTCTGCCTCAGCCTCCCAGGTAGCTGGGACTATAGGCACCGGCCACAACGCCTGGCTATTTTTTGTTGCAGTTTGGCTGGGGCTGGGTTTGAACCCGCCACCCTCGGTATATGGGGCCGGCGCCTTACTCACTGAGCCACAGGCGCCTCCCGAGCAATCATTTCTTAATGGGGCAAGAACGAGACATGCCCCTGAGCTAGACTAAAAGGACAGTGATCACTTCTGGGTAAGCATAGAGAAATAATATTTTAAGTAATGAGAAAATAAAATGACATTTTCTCAGAATTTTCCTATGACTAAACATCTTCCATAAACATGTTTCTCTTCTGTTCCATGATATGCCTAAAGTAGTTATGGTATTTGTCAGCTCTCTCGTGCAACCCCTGCTGTGTGTGTACGTGTGTGTGCAGCCCACAGAGAGAGGGACAAAGGAGAGGAGGTGAGCAGCCGGTGGAAGTAAGTACATTTCTTTTGGCGAAATATTTCAAGCTGCCTTTACAATAGGGCTGCTCATCAAATTTCCCAATATTGAAATAGGAATGTTTCAAGATGGAAATCTGTCAAGGCTGAGAAAATTCAAGAGGAATTCTTAAGAAATGAAATTAGCATCTCGCTATCTTCAGAACAGGAAACAGGAGTTACCCCCACACAGAGGACACCACATAGATGGCCACCAGAGGGGCAGGCCACATCATAACAGGCCACAAAAGAGCATGGGGGGGCTGAAGAGTGAATGGAAAGGACAGTGCACGGGAAAGAAAGGGAGAGAGAAAGCGTCTCCTCATCTTCACTGTCAAATCCTTGATGAGATGGGATGCCACACTAGTGGGATAAATATCAAACCTTGATGGGGCCACAGAAGAGGTCACCTCCTGTAGAATTTAACTGGGCATCGGCACTCGATCCAGTAATCACAAGAGAGCCCAGCTCTTCTGTTCTTGATTCCTTTCTCTTTCTCTTATTCCTCTTCCGTGGTAAAAACTGTTGCAAATATGGCAGTTTGGCATAAATGCATAAGGTTAAGCATGGAGGTGGGAAAAGGCCTGATGGGTCTGTGGGCTCCTGAGTGCTAGAGTTCAGTTTCCCAGGAATCAGAGTGATTGACCTGTGTCACTCCTCCTGGTTCACATATCTGTCTCCTGCAGATGTCTCACCTAAAGGAAAAGACAGCTGGGATTCAGGTAGGATCCCAGCCTTTTGGAGTTCTCTGCTGTAATACTGTCTGATGGCAGTCCACATGCTCCTCTTCTAACACTCACTCCTCTTCTGAGGCCTTCTTTACTCTCTCCTGACCAACACAAAGGGGCACAAAGACTCAACCACACTTTACTGGGTCTGTCTCATAAGGCAACCTACCAGCAGCTGCCTACATAAGAGCATTGTAAAGGTTCAGTGAACACATTGCAGTGTTCTATCATATAGATGGTAAATGCCCAGAAAGGTGCCTGAACAACACTTTGTTTTCCTTAATTTGTTCTGGGTCTTTTGTCTAGGACTTTTCCTAGGAAATTCTAGGAAAACTAATTATACCTTGCCCTACCTGAATGTACCACCAGTTGAATTACCAGCTACCTATTAATAACTGTTTAACAACCAATGAATAAACCAGAATTTCATTTTATTGACTATGAAGGAACTCAGGAAATTTTACCCCTAAATACTTCTTGGTATAAAGAGTACTTTGAATGAAGGCCCTTAGAAATCAACAGGCCTTTGAAGGTGTCTTCCTTTTTTCTTTATGAAAAACCAGACCCACCAAAAAGAATACTTCCCTTCCCCATGCCCTCCATTCCCCTCACCTCCCCTTCTCTTCCCTTCCTTTTTATCTCAATATATTACAAGAAAAAAGGTCAAGAATGCAACCAGAACTGGCCCGAATCATTTTAGATATAATACCTATCTCTCAGGTTAATTTAATTGGCAAAGAGAATCATTTATTTGCAAGGCAATCTTTTTGCCCTCATTCATTCATACTCCTAAGTATCTCTTTATCCTCTCTAGTAACCATTTATTGCTTCTAAACAGAATTATCTATATTCTGCATCTTCCCCTCATCCTTAAAATGAGGGTATATAAATGTCTGGACCCCACTGAGATATGAGGCAATCACTCTCATATGCACTCCCCATGCACATGGCAAACAAACCTCGTTCTCTTATTAATCTCCTTTATTGTGACTTGATCATTCAGCAAGACCTTTGGGGTAAAAGAAAAGTTTCCCCTCACCCCTCTACTGCATACCATTTCTTTTAGACTTTGAGCCCCACTCCAACCCACCAAGCTCAGAGAACCAATCCTAGAAATTGGTTCAGACCAGGTCTATTCCCACTTCTGCACCGTCTCCCATGTTTCATCTTTCCATCCATCCATACTCCATAAGGGATGGAGGTGTTTATACTCAGTCTTCATAATCTCTCTCTCTCGCTCCCTCTCTTTCTCTTTCTCTCTCTCACACACACAAACACACACGCACGTACACACACACACACACAAAATCCCTTACTCAGTTAATCCATATTTATCACATCTTTTTTCAGAATTAGATCAAGAACTACACACTATCCATAGTCATCCAGTTGTGTAGACCTCTTGGTTCCTGTCCCTGACATTTCTTACTTGTTGGTCCCTAAGACTAAAAGCCCCAGTTTCCCCTCTTGGGGAAAGGAGCCATCATGTTTGGATCTCTTATTTGCCACTACCTTTTTCCTTCATTTAGAAATAACTGTCTCTTTTTCTGAAATATATTTTAAGGTTTTTAGGGCAAGGAAAATATTTTATTTTTCATATAACCCCTAAAATACTTTGTCTATGGGAACGGTGGAAAATATGTTTCGAATAAATGAATAATTGATGGATGGCAAAACATGTAAGTATAGGCAACAATCAATTACCTTGACTGATTACCCCACAGTTAGGATTTCTTATTGAGATTTTGTATATGGTCTCATAACAAACCTTGTCTTCATTATTTTGAGTATACGATAGTAGCTTGCAAATTGAAAAACCCCATAAATAGTTTTAATTGATTGCTAGTTTTCTTCAAAAATTTCTTCTCTCTCATGCATTCTGTAGAATACAGCTTGACTGGCAAGGAAAAGTCTGTGAAAGTAAAATAGTAAATTAAATCACTGACATAATGGACCAGGAAAACTAAAAAAAAAAAAAAAAAAAAAGTAAGAAATAAGATAAAATACATCAAATGAAGAAATAAAATTGAGAAAGACAGAGAGAGAGCTCTATTTTGACATGAGCTTTGCATTAATCTTAAAGAAAGTCTGCCATTTCCACAATAGAGTAAAATAATTCAAAAAAGTTAGGCTGAGGAAGTAGAAGGAAGTTTCATACAATCAAGAAGCTAAATTTAAAGTTATACTTCCTTAAAAAATTCTTTTTGCAATTCTCAGGATATGTCACATTCATATTAATTAATAAATGCCAAACATATCACCAAACCAAAAATAAAGACTTAGCTTCTCTCCTGGATACCTGAGCCCTGACCAGGAGGCCAAATGGTGTGAAACCAAGCTGCACACTGTGCCCATTGTCCACCGTCCTTCCTCAATCATTACTTTGCCTGGGAAAGCTCAGGGGGGTTCTGATAACTGAGAAAATCAAGACTCTGAAATAAGACATAGACACCCAGAGAGAAGACCGAGAGCCACCCACAGGATCAGAGGCTCTTGCTAAGGAAAGAGCATGTGTGCATGTGTAAGGCCCTGTAAATACAGAAGTGACTCATTCACTGCAGAAATTACTCTGGTAGCAGAACTGAAGTCAGAGTATCCATTGCTGATTGCATTGTAGTTCCAGAGTGTTTGCTTATGTCGAACTACAAGGATATGCATTGTAACTGTAGGCAAGAACAAGAAGTAAAATAAACTTTTAAAAATTGGATACACATGACATAGTGAGACCCCCATCTGTACAAAGAATTAAAACATCAGCTGGACTTGATAGCCCCAGACTGTATTAACTGTACTTGTAGATACTCAGGAGACTGAGGCAGAGGGATCCTTTAAGCTGAGTATTAACATTTGCAGTGAACTTTGATCATGCCTCTGCATTCCACCTTGGGTCATAGGGTGAGACCCTGTCTCTAAAAAAAAAAAAAATTAATTTAATTACCTAAATGTGCATCAGTCAAGACCTCAGCACAAAGTACATGGCACACTCAGTTGGGATTTTTCAAAAAGATCTTAATGAGAGGACTTTTTAGCAAGAGTAGGAAGAGGTAGGGATGCACAGAGAATACACATGTGTAGATACCTTGGGACTAACAATAGTGAGAAGCCTTTTCCACTCCTAAGCTTGATGGAATGGAGGGAGGAACCTGGATTATTAGAGTCTGGTGTAAGAGCCTGGATGGGGTGGGGCTGTCCTCTCTGCCTCAGTGCTGGAGCTGCAGACCCTGCCAGGCCTGGACTTGGGCAGGAGGGAGATGGGAGGAAAAATGCCCTGATCATTCTACTTTCTACCCTCTAATAGCTTTCTAATGCTTCCTACTAGAGGAAACTAGAGTGCAGGGGATCTCAGTTGATACCCTTGAAGAAGCTCAGGACATTTCATTCCCAAATATGTCTCCTTGGTATACAGAGTGTTTAGAATTGCCAGCCCCTTGAGATCAACAGCGCCTTGGAGGGGGCTTTCCCTCTATCTGCATAAACCACACTAGTGGATCAAAAAATTAAAGGAGACAACTGACCTTCCTTCCTCTTTTTCTTATCTCAATATATTGCAGGAAAGAAGACTGAGAAAGCCCAAATTATTTTAAACGCAATACCTGTCTCTCGGGTTAAGAAACCTATCTCTTATTAATTTGCCTTAATTATGAGTTGATCATTAAGTGAATTTATAGGGAAAAGGGCAAGTTTCTTCTCACTCCTACACCTTCCACAGAGATCAGCTTCCTGGGAACAAAGGAGGGGCTAAGTTAGAGGATGAAAACACACAGCAAATGCTGAGTAACCAATGCCACAGCAAGGCAGCCTCTATCTAATTAAATATGGTAAACATAACTGAAGTTAGACTTACTGTACACGTCTGCCATTATCCTCCCAAGAAACAAGTTGAGACCCAAATTCAAGTACTAATCTGCTACATCTGTTGGGAGCCTTTAAAATATCTCCTTAAATCCCCTATGCTTTAAGACATAATCATACATTCATTTACCTGTTTTTAAAAACAAAAGAATTGAATATAAGTGATAAAAGTTACAATAAAATACGCCCTCTTCAAGGCAGTACACAGTGAAATTTGGGTTTTCCCATCCCTGAATGAGGAGAATCTTACAGTGCTAAGTACAATGCAAACTTCGCACATCTGGGGCCTGTGAACTTCATGAACTTGAACACACTTTGGGAAACTTACAGACCAAGCTGAGGTTACCTTGTTGAATAGTGAAGCTCTGTGTTTGGAGTTGAAGTTGGGTTCTATTTTCAATGTGCTCATTAATAGTGCCTTTTGAAATCTTTCAGATTTCCAAATAGTATTTCAAAAGGTAATTTGGGTTGAAGTTATGAGTAGGCAAACACAGCAGAGTGTTCCCTTTCATGTAGTTTTCTATTCATCTACAAATGCCATTGGTCTGCAATTTGCCTTTGGAAAACGCATGCAATTTGCTTTGATATACTGAAAATTCCAGCCTCCTGCTGCTCTTTTGGGGGAAATCATGAGGCTCCTACAAGAACGGGTAAACAAAGCTGCAACTTGTCAGAAGTACTAACGTTTGAAAAATTAGAATTACAGTAATTGGATACATCTATTTTAAGAGCTCCTGTGAAAATAATCTCCTAACACTATTTAACTCAAAAGGTTTTAATGTCTCAGATTTGGTGCTCCGGGTCTACCACACAGAGTCAAATATATATCCAAGACAGAGGAATAGAGGGCTCCTGGAAAGAAGCTGAAGAGAATTAACAGCAGCCTGCACCTAGGAGTTGAGGAGGGCAATGTATGGCAAGGGGGTCACATGGCATCTAAATGGTACCCCCAAAATAGTGCAGAATAAGACATAACAAACATCTCAGTGCATTTTCTTCTTCATCCCTAACTTTGTTCAATGTTTCTTTCATTTGAAACTTCCTCTTAAAAATATACAAATTTTAAATACATTTTTCTACTTAATGTTAAATGATTAAATATTAAAAATATTTCATCTTGGCCCTTAAGGTTTTTTTTCCTATTATTATCTATGCAGTAATTTCTTTATATAAGCAGTGCTGAAATAAGATATAGCAGTCCCAATGGTAAAAACAAAAGGCTTGATAAGATATAATTTAAAGAAACACTTGCATTAAATCAAGGGACAGACTCTTCAAAGGTCGGAGACTTCTGGTTTAAGGGCATTGAATGAAGCCATTTCTGTTTCACTTCCCATTCTAGGAAATTACTAAAACCGAGAAAAGCAGCAACGAAATATCAAGAAAAAAGCTCCATCCTCATCACTTTCGGGATATGCCTCAACTCTACATTTTATGCTTTGAAGAATATTTGCCAAATGCAGTGATGCTGGGGATAAATGAGGTAGGATGCAAAGAGATAGTACTTTTTTATTATTATTATTGAATGGTAACTATGTACATTAATGCACTTCAGGGGTACAGTGTGGGGTTTTCACATGCAATCCGAAATACTTCCATCAAAATGGTCAACACAGCCTTCATGTCATTTTCTTAGTTATTATTTTAAAACGTTCACATTCTGCTCTTAGAAAGATTCACTTGTACCCTTGTAAGATAAACCTCAGAAGTGATCCCTCCAATCTCCCTCCCTCCACCCATTCCCCCCTCTCCTCTCCCTCCCCCATATTCTTAGGCTATTATTAGGTTATAGCTTTCATATAAAAGGTATTAATTAGTTTCATAATAGGGGTGTGTACATTGGATACTTTTTCTTCCATTCTTGTGATACTTTGCTAAGGAGAACATTTTCCAGCTCCATCCATGTGAACATGAAGGACGTAAAGTCTCCATCTTTCTTTATGGCTGCATAGTATTCCATGGTGTACATATACCACAGTTTGTTGATCCATTTGTGGATTGATGGGCACTTGGGCTTCTTCCATGACCTGGCAATTATGAATTGGGCTGCAATAAACATTCTGATACAAATATCTTTGTTGTAATGTGATTTTTGGTCGTCTGGGAATATACCTAATAAAGGAATTGCAGGGTCAAACGGCAGGTCTATTTTTAGTTCTCTAAGTGTTTTCCAGATACATTCCTAAAGGAATGTATTAGTTTACATTCCCACCAGCAGTGTAGGAGTGTTCCCTTTTCTCCACATCCATGAGAGAGTTAGTACTTAACTTAGACAATACTTCACTTAAACGTTGGGCAGAATTTAGATCTCTTTCTTTCCACCAGGCACTCATTCACACAAGTTTCCCATCTAATTATGCACTGGTTTAGAACTTCCAGAGATTTGGAAAAATTCCAGACCCCAGCAGGAGATTACCTCAAGGCTGTAGTTAGTCTATAGACAAATAGCCTTCAAAATAGCCCAGCACATTCACCAGCTGGAACAATAAATAATTCAAGATAATGTGAAGGGCAAGTCATGCTAACCTGCACTTCCTTGCCACTCCTGCAAGCCCTCATACCAAATTCCCTTTTTAAACTCCTATCTGCAACCCAAGACTTCAAAATAGTTTCACTGAGACACAAGCCTTGGCCACCTCCCCACTGCTGGCTCTGGAACAAAGTCACTTTCATTCCCCATACCTTGTCCTTATTACCACTCTTGGAAGAGGCAAGTAGCAGAGACTGTGCTCTACTCACCAGACAGAGCAGACAGGAGCCCGAGCTCTACTTACCAGATAGAGCAGACAGGAGCCTGAGCTCTACTCACCAGACAGAGCAGACAGGAGCCCGTGCTCTACTCACTAGACAGAGCAGACAGGAGCCCGTGCTCTACTCACCAGACAGAGCAGACAGCCCTCTGAACTTTAGTGTTCAGATACCACTCCAGCCAGCTGTCTGTCCACCACCCTGCCTCGAGTGCCTGTCTCTGCATTCACCATGTTCATCAAATGTTAACAGTGATTAATTCTCCTTCATCAGATTGGGATTCCTTCCTGCTTTTTAAGATACTTTTTAAGGTTCTGTATTGTTCAAGTACTAGTTCATTTTCTAAATAAAGTCTTTTTTTTCCCCATTTTTGGCTGGGGCTGGGGTTTGAACATGCCACCTCTGGTGTATGAGACTGGAACCCTACCCTTTTGAGCCACAGGCACTGCCCCTAAATAAAATCTTAAATCTGGAATTTTTTTACAAAACAAAAGTGAATTGTTAATGACTTACAATAGAAGTATTGATGACTAAAACTGTACTTTTTTATAATTTCATAATTTTTAGATCTACTGAATATGTATCCTTATACATACATTACATATGAATGCATATACTTGCACACACACACACACACATATACATACATGCACACAGAAAAACAAAGAGACAGACAGTCAAGGACAGAGAGATGCAGAGATTCCTCTCCCCTTCTGGAGATACAGAGATTTCTTTACTCAGTGGTGTGAGGGAACAGTTTCTGTGCTTACACTGCCTGGATTCCCCTCAGACCCCTAGTTCTGATTCCTCACACAGGATATCTCCAGTTGGATCCACAGTCCTGTCTAGTAATTGCAGAGCTGTCTTAGGTTTGTGGTGGCTCTGTCCCTTGCTCTTTCTGATGGGTAGAATCCAGCCTGAATATGGATTCCAGCTCAGAAAGTTATACTTGGATTCCCTCAGTGGCACCTAACCCAGCTCATGTCAAAAGTAGGAGATGTTTGTTAACACCATATGGACTCCCACGTAAGCCTGATACTGAGGAAAACATCTCATTCTCAAGAAGGCTTTTCTTATGTCACAACTTGCTTCATTTCCTCTTAACTCATGGAATTGTAGAATGTTAGAGTCTAAGGAAAGGAAAAGAGAGGAATGAGTCAACGTGACTGAGCTGACTTCTGAGTACTTCATGTTTTTCTTTTCCCTTCACACTAAAAACACACTAAAATAGACATAGGTATTATAGCTCATATTTCATGGGTGAGAAAATTAAGGTTTAACTGGTTTAAATAACTTGCATAAGGAGTCTTATGGTGAGCCTGAGATTCTGTGACCAATGGCCCTGAAGCCCTGCTGCATCACCCGGGCCACACTGCTCCCACCAAGGATACATCATCTAACCCTTATCAGGAAGCTGAGTGAGGCCCAGAGCAGACAGAGGTCTTGCCCAAGGCCAGTTAGAGCTGGCGCCGAATGATTCTCCTAAATCTTGTCTTAGTGCTTTTCCATGGCCCAAGTTGCCCATTCCCGACAGCAGGCAGAGTTAGGGCTAAACTCAGAGTGCATCCTCTGAAGGACACCTGAGCCAGGAGGCTCCCCTGATGTTGGCATCTCCCACAGCCCTGGGACCTCTGCTCTTTTTAGTCCCCGGTCTTCTTGTTGTGGCCTCTCTGCAGTTCCTGAGCACAAGAGTCAAGAGCAGCTAGCAGGTTCTTTTTGAGGCTCTCACTAGCAGTACCCGGTAACTGAAGACCAGTAAGAATTAGCATTCTCCATAACCTGGCTTCCAGGAAATTGTGAAACCAAGTCCCACGTGCAGACACTTATGAGCAACCATGCAGCCTCAGTGAAATCCCACCGTTTTCTGTTCTGAATTTGGAAATGCCTTGTATGAGAAGTTCTTATAAAATAAGCTTTAAAATAATCTCGTTGTGTACTGTCATCTGTGGCAAACACCAAATCTCCTGGAGTGCTATGATCAATAATCTTCTACAGCGGCATCAAGACCCAAGATCATTTATGTATCAAAATTTCATGTTATCTCTAAGGGTATGTGGTAAAATCAGCACTAGATGTTAATGCCTCTTCCTTAGAAAGGAAGGAGTATTTTCAAAATATTTTTACCTCATCCACATGCACGTCTCTAATCTCTGCATGTCCCTGAGCAGCTACAAAATTACCTTCTGGAGGCAAATTATGGGCTTCAGGGAGTTCACTTCTGATCTTCTCCTCACTTCCAAACCTGACATCACCTCCCCTGTCCTTTTGTGACAATGGAATTGAGAGCACTACATGCTTCCTTCTAGTTGTCACCTTTGACTGTAGCACAGAATTCTCAAGGTGCAGAAAGACAGAAGGTGGTGTTAGGTCAGCCGTTGTCTGGTCTCAGTTCTTTGTGTGCTCTTGGCCAAAAAATGACCAGACACACTGAAAGTAAGGTAAGCATGAAACAAGCTTTATAGAGCAAGGATAAAATGCATTTGTCACAGATGACAAAGTGGTGCCCCGTCCTAACAAGAGGTTCTGGATATGGCTTGGGATCTTGTTTTATAGTATCCGGATTGGGCGCTCCTTATAAACGCATGTCACCAGCGAATGACTTTAATGGACAGTTAATGACATTATAATTAGTCTCAGATTATTCTTGGTCACTTTGCCAGTCCCATGGTGCCTGGGCTGGGGATTTCCCTGTGTTCTTTGTAAATTAATGGGCATTCTTCCTTCACCCATACATGGCAGTTGCTAAGGGCAGGATCAAGGGTTGGGCAGCATCAAGACATCAAGATGGGGTGCCCACCCTGTCCTTCTTCCTAGGTGGGGCAATTGCTCCAGGCAGCATAGACAGGGCACCCACCTTTGTCTCTATGAGAGTCTAAATCCCTCTGAAACCACCTAACAGTGCCACCAAGAATGTTTGAAAATATGTACCAAATACCAACAATTCAGTTTTCAAGGATAAAAGCTTAAATGTTAGCAAATAAAGACAGACCAGTCTTTAGGACTACCAGGCTCCTGAACCTGAGCTGAGGAGGCAGCCAGATGAGTGAGAGAAGGAGCGGGCTGGACACTGGAGCCCTGCCTCCCTGGACCCTCAACAGTGCCCAGGGCCTCACTGCCCCAGCAGAGGGAAGCCTACTTTGCCAGACCTTCCAGTTTTTCAAAAGTTACACATAATCTTTACTTTTAATGTGAAATCTATCTCATGGTTATAATAATGTTTTTGAATGATTACAAAAATATGTCATGCAAACAAAATACTGTGGCTGGTCTGCACAGGAATTCTTTGAGAATTTCAGATCAGTGACAAGGGCCAAGTCATCTTAAATGTGACAGCACGTCTATGAGCCTATTTAGGCAATAAAATATTCCTCAGAAGATGTGAAACTGCAAATGTTTTTTATAAGATTATTTAAAAATAACTATGTTACTAAAAAAAGCTATCTTAGTAAAGATGAAATATAGATGGTACTTGGTTAATGGTACATAATTTAACCCTCATAACAACCCAGTAGGGAAATATTATTTCCATTTTGCAGCTAAAGAAACTGAGAAACTCTGAAGGGTAAGTGTGAGGTATTTCTGACACTAACAATGAATTCTTCAGTTCCCTGACACCAGTTGGGTATCCAACAATTCCATTCGATTCTGACACTACCTACCTTAATTAACTGGCTCTATCCAACAAATCCACCTCTGATACAGTCCTGGGCCACCTGTACTTCTGTATAACTAGCTATAAATCGAGGGTTCTATTTGCTAAAATAACTCAAAGAACTCAGGAAAATGCTTTACCTATATTTACTGGTTTATTATGAAGGATACAACTCAGGAATAGCCAAATGGAATAAATGCATAGGACAAGGCATGGAACAGTGAGAGGCTCAGGGCTTCCCTGTTCTCTCTAGATGTCCCTTGGAGAAAACTGATGTCTTCACCAGCCCCAAAGCTCTCCAAATCTCACTGTTCAAGAGCTTTTATAAAGTATAGTGTGCCACTGTCTCACCCTACTTCCTGGAGATGGGTGGGTGAGGCTAGAAGTTCTGATGTTCTGAACACTTCTCTCTAGTGACAACTTCCAGCCTGAGACTTAGGCCACACCTCAAGTCACATATTGTCATAAACTCAACTGTAATAGATGCAGGCTCATTATAAACAACAAAAGACACTTCTTCTATGACTCAGAAAATTTCAAGGGTTTTAGGAGCTGTGTGTCAGGAACATAAGACCAAGATCAACTATAATTTTTTTATTATGCCATGTTAAATAACTTTTCCAACATCATACAAATGACCTGTAGTAGAATTTAAAACAAGATGTAGTTAGGTCTATGTTCTTAACCTAGGGACTGACTTGCCAACTTAGCTATTAAAGTAACATTTTTTATTGATATTTTCTTAATCAATAATCACTACCACATCTCAGCATCTGCCATTTTTCACTATGATCCCAGAGAGATTTTAGGTATTCTGGACCTAGAAGGGAGAACTGTAATGGTAAAATCAGTGTTTCAGTTCCCTGAGCATGATACACCTATAAAAAATTGGGACAGAACATTTCCATTTTGTCCCTTTGACTAGCACTTTTCTTTGTTGCCTGAGAACCTAGAATAAATGGAATCTGGCATTTACTTTCTTTAATGTGAGCCTTTCAAAATGTCAAAATATTCCCCCAAGAGTGTAAGGATTCCTAAGGACTTAGTCACTTGAAAACTTCGAGAATCTTTGTGTTAAAGTGCTGATGAAGTGTGTGGTATTCCTGTTCTGTGGGAGGAGACAACATTGAAAAGAGAGAGGAAAGTCAACACTGAATTTTCAATAGCACATTGTCCCTTACCCTTTAGAAAAGTGGTTTGGGGAGGCCTCTCCTTCCTAGACTTTGGGGTTTCCCTCTTGTGTCCACTCATGACTTTCAGTCACCTGCCAGACAAGAGGGAGCAGAAGGCATCTGAGCTAACAGGCTGAGCACATGATAGGGACACCCATGTTTTGAAAGAGAACTGAGAACGTTGTATGATTTCCTACACAGAGAGTTTGATTTTAGGTGTGAAGAACTGGGTTCTGGCTCAGATTCTCACAATTATGTGACCTTTCTAGTTTTTGAGAAATAGAAATAGTTTTAGAAATAGAATGGTTTTCTCTCTATTCAATGAAAGGAATGGATTAAATCATAGTAATAATAGCTGCATTGGTTGAAATACCAGAATAACAATTTTCCTGTCATTCTGCGTGCACTATCTCATTAATCTTAATGATAACTGTGAAAATTATGTATCATTCCCTTTATTTTGTAAAGAGTTGCATTAAATCTCTGGCCTAGAATTACACAAATGCTAACCACAAGTTCATCATCTTTTCAAACATTCAGCTACTAAGTTTAGTTCATTAAGTTTATTTCAGCTCTTCATATTATTCTATTTCCTCCCTCAACTAGCCAAAGTTCATTTCATTTTCACTAAAATAGTTTTTTATTTTTCCCTGAGAGTTGCAAGAATGAATAATAACAGTCTGATAAAATACATAGCCATGATCTGCTATCTTCATTAACCACTGTGGTTACAAGTACTGCCTGTAATAATTATCTTTAACTCGACTGTAAGTTCCACAATGGCAGGAATGATACATATTCTTATAGCTAACTATGTCTTTGCTTAGACCAGGGGGTAAGAATAGAGTAGGATCTGCTCACATGTTTTCCCTTCAATTTTGATTATCTGATGAACCTAAATAATTTGACCCCCTCTGTGGAAAAAACACTCCAAGGCTTCTCCACTGCTCCCCGAGGCTTCTCACTCTGCTGTGCTTTCCCACTGGCCTGTTCCCAGGTTAACCTTACTCTTTCCATGGTTTTCTAGTACTTCATAGATGCCTCTGACTCCAGGGCATGGGTAGATGGGTGCAAGGACAGGATATCACACCACACAGGGGTGGGAAAGGTGCATCTTTCTGGAGATAGTAGCATGGACTAAAATAACTAAAATAAAATGTTCCAGGTGAAAATGCATTCCCTATGTAATCAATGAAGAAGGGCAGGTATTAGTAATGTCACACAGTGCAAAGGCCATTTGTGCTCTGCAGTTTGAATCTCTCCTATAGCTCATCTATTCTGTAGGAGGAGTCACTGCAGTCCTAAAGACGCTTCTATTCAAAGTAATTAAGCAAACACACACAGGCACTTAGTGTATAATGAGACTTAAATAGTAATGTGCACTTTTTTTCCTGGTGATTTCAACACCATCATTTATACATATTCATGTTACTAAGAGGCATTTGGGAGACGGCCTGCGAATGCTTACTTCATTTTTTATCCATTTGTTCATTGGAAAGTGAGGGCACAGAAAGAGAGAGAGCAGGGAGAGAGGAGAGAGAGAGAGAGAAGGCACCCACACTCTGTGGAGCCATAGAATACCTACAAAGATGAATAACTGGAGGGAGGATCTCTCTCCAACCCACAACCCACACCACCGCACACACCTTTCACAGTGCCAGCGGTATCTAACTTGCCCATTGGAAGAATAAATTGTCTTGGGCCACACATTAAATATACTAAGAACAACTGATTAGCAAAAAAAAAAAAAAAAAAAAAGGTCCATGCATACTTTTTGTGATATCTGAGACCAAAGATAAGCAAAAAAACACCTCACAAAATCAGCATGTGGCCCCTGGGCCACAGGTTGGACACTGAGGACCCCCTTCACTGAGTGCTCCCTGATGCCTGAGCATCCTGGGCTTGGCTGCCCACGGACTCCACACTGCTCCACACTGCTCCCTGCAGCCTCATTCTGCAGTGCAGGGGTAGTTCTTACTTCTTAGCCCTCCCCTCCACTCTGGCCTTCTTGTAGAGAGTAGCTGCTGATTTTTTAGGGTTCTATTTAAAGTGACCTGCTCCAATCTGAGTCTCCTCACTTCACAGGTAAACTGCGTCTCTCCAGAGATTTTGAAGCAGTGACCACACTACCTCTGTTGATGTCTCTAAGTTGTCCATCATTTTATGAGTGACTCAAGGGCAGTGACTGTGTCTTATTCTATTGTTTGTTCTTTTCTTTTTACTTTGGACCCTCTTTATGCCTCTCCAGCACATGGGGCATGCTCAAACTAATGCATGTTAACTGAATAAGGGAGAAATAAATAAGGAAATCCTACCTTAATGCTGTAGAGACAGGGGAAAATGAATAAACAGAACCCTGTATGCCAAGCTCTCTGGACACCCATGGAGTGGGAATCCCACCCTCAGCCTTAGCCCCATGTGTTCACCCTCATTTTGTTCAGGTGAGCTGCTCAGCCCCAGCCTTCAGGAGCAGACTCGGTATTATTTTCTGTCCTAACAGGAAAGGATAGCACACAAAAATGTATAGCACACAAAAATGCAGGACACAGCTCGGCACCTGTGGCTCAAGTGGCTAAGGCACTAGCCACATACACCTAAGGTGGTGGGTTCGAATCCAGCCCATGCCACCAAACAACAATGACAGCTGCAACCAAAAAATAGCCAGGCATTGTGGCAGGTGCCTGTGGTCCCAGCTACTTGGGAGGCTGAGGCAGGAGACTCGCTTGAGCCCAGGAGTTGGAGGTTGCTGTGAGCTGTGATGCTACAGCACTCTAACTAGTCTACCCAGGGGGACAGCTTGAGTCTCTGTCTCAAAAAAAAAAAAAAATGCAGGACACATGCATTTCACAGAGAAAATTATTGCTTCAATGAGAGTAAAGAGTAATTGCCTGGGGGCTGTGTGTGTTGCCCAGCCTTGGAGAAGATGAATTATGTGAAAACATGGGGACAGGATGGGGAAGAAAAGTGGATTGGAAAAGTCAGGGTGCGGCAGAGGGGTAGCAGAACACACCTCCCAAACAGGACGGATTTTGACAGTTAAGTAGAAGAAGCAGAAAAGTTCTCGGCCTTGCCTCTCTTTGCCTAAAAGTAGAGATTTACAAAGGCAAAAGGTACCCTGCCCCATCTCTGGGCAGAGAACAAAGGCTAACCTCTGAAGACATTAGGCCCTTATCCTGTTGAGTTGGCACCAGTGACATCTACTTTCATAAGCTTTACTCACTGGCCTTTTTATCCATTTATTTGCCTTCCAAGTTGCTGCCACAAGAAACTCAAAGTCCTTTTCTCTTGTCTTGTCTCTTCTCTAAAAGTTTACTGTTCTTTGTTGAAAACTCCACATAAGCTGAAATTCGAAGCCACCTTTTTGAGAACTACTCATTCTGGGGGTGTCTGCCGTATAGGCATGAAATGTACATGTTTATAAACTTCTGTGTGTTTTTTTCTTGTTAATCTGTCCTTGGTATTGACAATC
Source organism: Otolemur garnettii (assembly GCF_000181295.1). Lineage (NCBI taxonomy): Eukaryota > Metazoa > Chordata > Mammalia > Primates > Galagidae > Otolemur > Otolemur garnettii. Next base: position 8,310,910 of record NW_003852454.1, on the reverse strand, counting down.
TGTTCAACCTGCTATGAGAGGTTGAAGGAAGTCCCCAGCAGGGCATATGGACAGAATTTAAGCTACAACCTGTGTCCTAAAAAGGGGATGAGGAATGTCCTAAGCATTCGTGGAGATTTCTCCCTGGTTAATAAAAGCTAATAAGGTTTCCCAGAAGCTACCTAGTATTTCTTCTTGCATTAATCAGCTTAGTTACCCCTGTGCGTTCCTGCCAGGGACAGGTAGGCAGCTATAGCACAAGGTTAACACGAAGGGTATGGGTGAGGCTGTTCTACAGGAAACCTAGCATTCAATCCTTCTTTTCCCAGTTTTATCAAAAGGAAACTGTTAGTACAGATGATGCTATCTGTGCACAGACACAAGCACAAGGGCCAAACAGAAATTTAAAAACAAAACAAAACACTTTCTCTTAGTAGCTGGCCTGGAGCTTAATTATGACACTGTGACCATCTGAGCAGATCTCTTCCCAACAGTGCAAATTGTAAATTTTATGAGACCCACATTCTAATTTATTTAACATATTTTCCATAATACCCAACTAAATGTGCTTGTTTATAATGGATTCCTGATGTATTTGCAGGGTTCAGAACCTACACGAACCTCCTGAGACATGCATGGCCCTACAGATGAGAGACCATACTTTGTCTCTGTTAATCCAAGAGCTAAAATGCCCAGATTCACAGACAAAATAAACTCAGTTTCCTTATATGAAAGAAAATTTTAATAGCTTTGGCAGTCCAGTAATGGAATGGGCTATTTTACGAAATTACAGGCTTCACACCACTAAGATGGGCATACAGTCATCTCTGTGGGCACGTTTCTATACATCTTAGCCATTGAAGATAAATGTTCTATAATACATAGTAAAACATCTGAAAATGGCTTTACTGGAGGAGAAAGGGAGATTAAATGAAAAGAACAGGTACCACAAAAGAGTAGTCCATTTTAGGCCTATATTATTAAAAGAAAAAAAAAAGATAAAGGAAAAAAAGTAGAGAGAGAAAAGATTAACTTACTGCCAGTTGTTACCCTGCAAATAAATTAGGAATCCATTATGAACAAACACATTTAGTTGGGTATTATGGAAAATATGTTAAATAAATTAGAATGTAGTTCTCAGAAAATTTACAACCCAGTAGAACAAAAGCATATTCATAAATAATGATAACAATGTGGTGTATGGAAAGTCTTCTGAGAATTAGACTTTAAATAAAAATGGACACATCAGCTTGTGTTTTCCTTATAATAAAAAAATGACCAAAAAGTAGGGGATTTGAAATCACTCATTTTTTACCTGCAAGAAAAAAATACAGATCAAAGCAGTTTGAATCAGAGAAATGAGAACAAAAAGTTTTAGAAAAAAATGGTTTTTGTTTCCTTTCTCTTACGTTATAAACATTATTGAATCTTAGATTCAGATTGAGCAACAAAAAACACATTTTTAAAGTTATTCTAAATATTCCGTTATTAAAGGTCATATCCATTTAACTTATGTTAGACAGTAGTTTTATTAAAGAAATGTTAGAAAAATTAAACAAGCAAAAAAAATTTTGAAAGAACTATAATCCCATTATTTTCTGTTAAAGACATAACCTTTTCAATGTCTATAAATGTAAATGACTATGCATTTAAATATAACATACAAAGCATGAATATTAAACAATGTATACTATTAAGCATTTTTTGTGACATAATCCACACACATATAGAGATATATTTGGCCATTAATAAAAACACATATTGATATCATCTTTAATGGCTTATTTCTTTGTTAGATGCACCATAATATATTTTTTATTGTGGTAAACTATTTTAACCATTTTTAAATGTACAGCTTAGTGACATTAAGTATATTCACGTTGTGCAACCATAATATGCTTTTAAAAGCCTTAATTCCTGGGTATTTAATGTGTTTCTAATTTGTTACTTCAAGCAATGCTAAAATAAGCATCCCACTGCTACAATAAGCCTACTGGTGGAGATGCATATTTCAAATTATTTTGTTATAAATTTTCATTTGCATATGTACTGACGTATATATGAATGCCAATTTCTACATACTGTTAGAAACCTTTAAGTGTTTCTATTACGTTTTATTTAAGTATTTGATAAAAAGGCAGTATTTCAATACTATATTCATTTATTTATTTATTTTCAAATAACTCTGAGTGTTTGATATATTTGTATTTTTTTTTTGACGTATTTGAGTTACAAGGATTTGTAAGACAATTCCTAAAAGGAATTGACATGGCCTGACCAAGTCAGAAAGTACTGTAGACGTTTCCAGACTTTCCATCATTCATCACATTGATGGGAATCATTCATTTGTTATAGAATGATTGTTTTTATGTTGCATTGTTTTTCTGCTGGTGCTGTATGCCTACTCCCAAGAGTCTCTGATGAGACCTGTCCCCAGTAGGTGTCAATTCCTTGGCATGTGGGCACATCAGCAGGTGATTTCCAAAGTCCACAGGCACAGGGGTACAGATATCGGCATCTGGAAATGGCTGAGCACATGGAAGGGCTAAAGAGCTGGAGGGCTGAGGGGATAGAAGTACTTCCTGGTGGTGTCTGCTATAGCTGAGACCAATCTTCCCACCATAATGAGAAATCACTACTAAAGTATATCATATTTTCTTTCAAACAAATTTTGACTGTAAATACACTATGCAGAATTTTGCTTCCTGCTCATGCTGCTAACAGTCACCATCTTGTCAACATTATTCCTATCATTTTGATGACTACGCAGGTTTTTTCCAGATTTACTATAGGTTTACTAGAGTCCATTTAACCAGCATTTGTCCATCAGTACATCACAACAAAGTGGAGTGTGAGAACCCTTGACGGTGAGCTGCCAAAGTATCGTCAAGGTTTGTTATAAATGTGTGTATTTTTATGACAACTGCTAGATGCTCAGACAGCAGTGACTGCTAAATGGAACATAGAGCTGAATAAAAAAAAAAAAAAAACACGAAGAAAACTTCACATCCACTGAGTACTGAAGACATTTTCAGTTCTTTCAAACACTCAAATCTTTAAACTTAGGCTCATATATATTTCTGTTACATTTTCTTGATCTCTTATTCCTTATTATGTCTCCTTTATGATATTTTTAAACTTGATTTCTATTTTTATTGATACAAAGTTTTTTTAATATTCTTAATCAAATATATTGTAAATAACACTCCATCACCTTCCTGTAGCCATTTTTGCACTTAAAAGATATGTTATATAAATCTGATTTTTATCTACAAAGCTTTTTAGAATACCCCTTTTCATTTTATCTACCTAAATTTCACTACAATATGTCAAGGACTTTTTGTTTTTCATTAGTTACTCTATGCTGTCTATGAAAATCTTCAGTATGAGGTTTTCATCTTCCAATAATTATGATATATTTTTGGCATGATTTATTCAAATACTTAATTTTTTCTCTATTTCTTTTGTGTGTCTTCGGGATCTATTATTATTTTTACCAATTTTTATCCTTCTATAGAATGTATTTATTAACTTATCTTTTATCTGATGCCTTCTGGAAAAAGAGAGGTTTTTTAAAGTTCATTACTCTTTCATGAAGTTTATTATTCACCCATATATTATTTTTCTTATTCCAACTATTATAATTTTCTTAGTATGTTAATCTAATTTTTTCAAGTAAAACTGTTTGGCTTTCTTTTTCTCTCATTCTCTTTCTTTTTCTCTCATTTCACTCTACTATTTAGTAAAAATTTAAATTCTCATTGTATCTGACAATGGGAGCATGGGATAGATCTGGACAGGTGAGCTAAGTGGGTTAAGGATGCACATGTCCCCTCAGCAGCCCTGATCCCCAGGGGCTTTGCTTGCCCTTCTTCTTGATTTACTTTATTATGTTATTACCTAACTCTTGGAGTCCTGAGCTGTGTGGGTGGGAGAGGGAATTTTCAGGGACCAGCTGTCTTTCAAATAGCTATTCTCATGGGAGGGTCTAGTTGTATCCCCACCATCCCTGGACAGCATGTTGACAGTACTCTTGTTCAAGGGACCAACCATGTTGCATCAAGGGCAATGACCTATTTTCAAAAATATTGGGGAGAAAATGTCATAGAAAAAGCGTGTCCCAACATACTCTCTGACTATCCATAGGATCATTTTTACTCAAGGCTCTTACTTACTCCTTAATGGAACTCAGTCATCTTCTGTCTCCACAATATTTCCTGCCAGGTTTGACCTCTGTTTTTCTCATCTCTCTTTTTCTATCATCCCTTTGTATCATACATTTCAAGTCTTAGGTTAGTACACCATCTCCCCTGGAACCAGAAATTTAGGAAAAATACTTTCATTCTTACTTTATGTATGAGAAAATTTCAGTGCAGAGAATTCAAATAATTTGCCTTGTATTACTCAGCCAATAAGCAGTAGCAGAGAGAGCAATGTCTGACTTCAATTCCCAGGGATTTCCCTGAAATTTATATTACCTAATAAGTAATATGCATAAATCATTTCCAAGCATCTCATTTGTTCAGTCAATTTAAAATAATCTGATTTTTGCAAACTTGGGAGCTAGAAGGTCACTTAAAATTTTACCCCCCAAAATTCAAATACACGGGAGATACTTTCAGTCCCAAAGTTTCATTTTCCTTGGTGAAGACAAGAAAAAGCTGTTGAAAAAGTGTAAAGATAATTTTGAGTCCCATTTACTAAGCCAGCTTCTGTAGAAATTGCATAAACCCAATCAGTGGACACTGAGCATTTGCAATTTAGAGTCTTTCCAGTGATGTGCACAGAGCAAATGAAAATCCCTGATAGCCAGCTCTCCACCACTAACTGGACATTAGCTCTCCTTTCAGGTAAGTGCTTTTCAAGGCAATGCCCTGAGCAACAGCTCTCAAAACAAGGCAACACATTTAATTTTTAATCACCACATAGCTGCTTGTTAGGGAAGCAGACACACTAGTGCCAAGTACTAAGACATAAGCTAGTCAAATGGAAAATGCCACCTGGGTTGTCATTTCCCTAAATAATTCATGGCAAAGTTGAAACAACTGCCTGGAGTGTTTGTTAAATTTTCTGATGCTTTTTTTCTTTTTACTTCTGTGCATTTTTTTTTAAAGATAATGCTTATTTGACGGCAAGAAGGATTATTAGCAATATCTTATGATTCTAGTGGTATTGAGCCTCCTCTTTGTAAGGCACTATAATAAGAGTTTGGATGCCAAAACAGAGACTCTTCCTTGGTCTGTGAACAATCAGACAGTCAGCAAAACCTCAGGCTCACAGCCCCATCATTTCTCCATCTGTGAGAATCCATCTATGTGACCGTTTAGCCCAGTCATGCCACCAGTCAGACACTACAAAGTCTACCTGTCCTAAAGTAGAACTTGTAGCTGAACACAGCATCTAAAGTGGAGACAACCAACCAACTAACTAACCTAGTTACTTTCTTACTGAGATGAAAATTATGCTATACAAGGAAGACAAAGAAAATGGCAGACTGGGAGCATCCTGTGTGTTAAATGTTTTGCTGGTCCTTTTACATTTGTAACTCAGGAAGGTTAGTACATGCCCGTGAGGTTGTTGTTATCAGAAGTTAGCTTGCCCCTCTAAGTGTCCTTATCTATTTTCTGAAACTGCTGGAGGAGGTGGCCTCACAGTGCTCTGATGGAGGGTATGCAGGACAACCACTGTGGCCTCTCGGTCTTGCCACCCTGCTGTCCTACAGATGAAGCCAGCAATGCAGTGCTAAGAATTCTCCTCCAGTAAAAACAATGCTGTTACTGCTACTCTTACACTGGGAAGTGATATTACAGTTTCTGTGTCCCTGTTAGGCTGAGACATAGGGTTTTACCTACTTCCCTGCAGGTGACAAACGTGAGGCAGTAACTCTCTTTGAGAATTGTCAGAACTATCAGCAGTCATCTTTCACTGCAAGCCAACCCTATATCCACTCTACGTCATCTCTAGCTAGGAATTCCTTACCCAACTTGAGGATGCTTCCACAGTTGACAAGCCCCTGTATTTTAGACATGAAGTACAATTCTAACAAAACCCCAGTTTGGAAAAAGGACAAGAGATTTAGATAGGAAGGTGCCACACTTATTCAACATTTATGTGACACAGTAGGCATGATTCCATAGAGAGTTAATTTAATCTTTGTAATACCTCTGAGGAATGGATATTATTGTAGCCTTTTTTAACAGATGGAAAACTATAGCTAAGCAAAGTTAATAGTTTGCCCAAGGTCACACAAGTCTTGAAGAGCAGAGACTAGACATATGCTCAAGTTTGGCCAACTTTGCAGTCAATGACTTTAAAGATACTACCCTGCCTTCTTACTAATTACAGAGATCCCAGGGTCCTGCTGAAAAAGGGAATTTAGAAATACATATCTTACAATCATTTATACAAAAATAGCACATCCTTTATGACTTTATCTTTCTTTTATGACATGTTAGTTTGGATTTCCATTACCTAGTGAAAGAATATGTCTAAAAATACTTTGGAAAGTTTATAATCCTATTAAAAGGCAAGGTACTATTATTAATTTTTGAGGTTTAATGGTCTTTGCACAAAGAATATTTTTCTTCATACAATGATCTCAAATCTATAGTCTTACTGAAAGCAAATATTATGAATTTTATGATTACTTTGCACATATTTTGAGAATTACAAACTATGCATGCTCCAAAGTTGATTGCTTTGTGGTTCCTTATGCAAATATCCAAGGACTATGTACATGATTTATATAATGTTAAGTCTGTGGAAACTTCTTGCTATTGATAACACAGAGAAGTAATATGGCTTTGTTTCAAAAATACTACTTATTCATCTTCATTGTGAACATATAAGTAAGTTAATATTTAATAAATGTACATGGATAAAACATTAAAATTAGGCATTATTGTTGTTAATCATAAAATTATGCTAGTATTTAATTGTGAGCACAGATAAAATAAAACCAGCTTCCATTTATTGACTAGCTGTTGTGTGTCAGGAGCCAGGTTAGATGTTCTATCAGCCACATGTTACTGAATTTCTTTCTCTCAGTGACTTTGAGATAGAACACTGAGGCTTAATGAAGTTAAGTAATGTTTGCAGTCACAGAGCCAGAAGTTGCCCAGCAGAGAGGATTTTGCATCCAGACCTATCTGCCTCTGAAATTCTTTTCATTTGGCAGAGGGCCTCCCAGTTTTTCAGGATCTCAGGACAGAACTAGAACCAATATTTCCCACACTGCTCACCCTTTTAATGTTTTTGATTTGACCCTCTTGACTCTCTGGAGTTAATGCAATAAAAACTATGCAAAGTGATACCTCCATTACCAGACTGTAATTCTTATTTCTTTTCATCCAAATCTCCCTCTTAGGAACCTGAGCAATAACCTTCCTTGGTAAGTGAAAATCAGTGCCAAGAGTTACCTAAGGTCAGTAAAAGGTGCAGAATAATGTCTTATGTGAAACTATAATCACTTTCTTAAGAGTTTCTTAGAGATCCTTTGGTATAAAGAACGACTTACTAGAACAACCTGGCCAAAGGCACTGTCCCTAAAACAGAGTGAAATTGTAAGTCATGTGCTGAATTGTAGGCTGAAAGAGCCAGAAGGGACCTTAAGAAATTGTTCTATAATTTGTTTTTAGAAGCACAAACTTTCAGTGCTATTGAGATAAAGGGATGGCCTCAAGTAATTCTGCACAGAATGTGAGGCTGAGAATAGATCTCACAGAGTTTCCGATCTATGCCTTTCATTCTATTAAATACTCATATTTTTACATGTTAAAAAATTGTAAAAGCATACAGAGAACATAAAATCGTGTGTATCCATCATCCAAAATCTCCTCCAGCCCATAACCAAGTCATACTTCCAACCTTAGACACAGCACTGTTATGAATATAGTTGCATGATTTTGCATATGTTTTTATTATGAATATATATGTAAATGAGATGAATTGACTTATTATTTTATTTTATATAAATGGAATAAGGCAGTGCATTATATAATATGTTATGATTTATTCATTCAAAATTTTATTTTAGCAATTTGTGTTTATAGATATATTTTATCTATACTAATACATTATAAAGTATAACAATCTATTTAGGTCTGTTTAGCCATTTCATGACCACTGAAAACTTGTTGATTCTCTCTTTTTCTCTTTTCTTCTTTCTTTCCATCCTTCCTTCCTTCCTTCCCTTGACTCTTCCATTTCTATTCATCCTCACATCTGTGCTGCTGGTAAGGATGAACAGTGAGTTCCTAATTTGGGGATTGTTTTGGAACTCCTCTCTTTCTTCTTTTGTTACTGTCTTCTTCATGGTTAAGTGATTTTCTAAGGTATGTTTTAATTTAATCTTTTTTTATTTTTAGAGACTCTATTGTAGTATTTTTTTGTACCATAGTTGCCATGAGGCTTACAAAAAATATCTTATAGATATAACACGTTATTTTAAAGAGATGATAACTTATTTTAGATCACAAAGAGTAAAAACAAACAAAGAAAAATGAGGGAAAAAAATTCAACATTTTAACTTTATCCTTCCCACATTTTGACCTTATATTGTTTTCATCTACATATTTTATATTGCCTACCATCTACCTTTTGTTGTAGATGACTTACTATTTTTGGACTTCATATTAGATTTATAAGTGGATTGAACATCATAATTACAATGATAGAGTATTCTGGGTTTGTCCATGACCTTAATTTTACCAGAGGGTTCTACACCTTCAAATGTTTTCTTTTTGCTTATTAGTGGTTTTTCTCTCACATTAAAGAAGTCCCTGTCACATTTCTCGTAAGACATACATAGTAGCAAGGAATTCTCTCAGCTTTTGCTTTTCCAGGAAAGACTTTATCTCTCTTTCACGTTTGAAGGGTAGTTTTGCTAAGTATAGTATTCTTTGATGGCAGGGTTTTTAATTTTTTCTTTCTTTCAGCATTTTGAAAATGTCATCCCAATCCCTCCTGGCCTATATAGTTTCCATTGAGAAGTCTGTTGCTAGACAAATTGGAGCCTTTGATGTTCCAGCTACCAGTGGTGGGAAAAGATGCTGTATGTACCTCCGGACATGTTTCAATTGGTAAAATTATAATCCAAGCCCCATTCTTCTGTAGAAAGGTCATATCTTTGTCAGTGGAGAAATATACTCTGAAAAAATATCCAGCTTGTGCTGCTGAGTCCTCGTGGATACAGAGTGTCTGGCCATGGAATGCCATGTGATCATGGATCTGGAACTGACCATGAGACGGTTCTGTTCAGACTGAGCACTAAAACCAAGCAGTCCTTACACAGCACATGATGTAAGATGAATGTAGTACATCAGTGCTTAAGCAGACAAGAGGGCAAAGGGAAGCTACAAGAGCAAGTGCCTCAGACACCCATGCCATTCCCCACTGCTGCACTGGTATTTATCATTTGGGCTCATGATACAACCCTATGAGAGAGCCGTTTCAACCGAATGACTGAGGAGAAGAAACTCCAGCTTAGTTTATGGATGGTTTGCTGAGAATGCAGACACAAGGTAAAAAACAGTCTGCAGTTGCATTATAGCCTCACTCAGGGATAACCTTAAAATACACTGGCAAAGGAAAAGCCTCCCAATGGGCAGAGCTTCAAGCAGTATAACAATGTGTGGAAAGAGAAAGTCATGGTTACGGGTCAGAGGTCTTAGGTGGAAACATTTATATAGGGGTGGACAGAATATATGAAGATCTTTGTATCACATGCAATTGCCCCACAGAGATCATCCTGGAAGAGATATTAAATCACCAATAAGCAAAATGTCTCATCCAGCTGACAAATGCCAGCCTCGACAGTGGCATTCAGTGCTGACATGATGACAATAGGAGCAGCCAGACTGGCACAGACGATGACTATGCACAGGTCTACCTGCCCCGACTCATGACCATGGCCAAATGACCCTCCTTCCATCTTGCTCTCAGGCATAATTTCTTCTCACATTAAATAACACCAAGATTATCCTTTTCCTATTGATTAATCCCACACTCACTAAGAGGAAAGTGACTCAACCCTATGAACCACTAGAAGGTAAACCAATATGCAATTCACATTGTGTCTTTAAATAAACATCTTACAAGTGGATCATGGTAATGCCATGGGAGTGAGGAAATGTGATTCTTCTTTGCTATGAAAGGCAAAACTCAAGAGTTGGCAATGTAATAGTATATTTGAGAATTTGCAGGCATGTTTTTAAATTTGACAGGTGGATTTAATTTTTCAAAATCTGACTGAATAAGAGTACAACCAATGAATAAGTTTTAGAGTATTTCTGAGACCATAATTATCACTATTTTCAAAATATCCAGATCTTGACTAAGGTCTTCTGTGCTTTCTGATTGTAAACAAGAGAAATGGTCAATTTCTTGCCATGAACAAGTGATCAAAAAATATGAAGTGAGAAGTTCTGACTTCTCAAAACAGGGGAAATTAAGGACAGTGAACCTAGTTCCCAGTCTGAGTTTTCTTCAGCTTCTTAAATATCATCCCTCTAGTTGCCAAAGTAGTTAAGTTTTTCTTTTTCATTTGCAAAAATGATGAGTGTTCAAACAACTGCTTTTTGAATGACCATGGACTATCTTATTGCTTGGTTTTGTTTGTTTTTGAGACAGAGTGTAATTTAGTCACCCTGGGAAGAGTGTCACATCATAGCTGTCTGCAACCTTAGACTCCTGGGCTCAAACAACCCTTTTGCCTCAGCCCCCCAAGTAGCTAGGACTTCAGGTACCAAGCACAATTCCTGGCTAGTTGTTCAATTTTTGGTAGAGATGAGGTCTCATTCTTGCTCAGGCTGTTCTCGAACCCCTGAGCTCAGGTGTTCCACACACCTCAGCCTCCCAGGGTGCTAGGATTATAGGTGTGAGCCACTTTCCCCGGCCCCTGGACTATTTTAATATCTTGACACTGATGAGAGTAGAGATGGTGGTGTATCTGAGATGTCTTCATTCATTAGGAATTCCTTTGAACCAGACCTTTCAGTAAAACAATTGTATCGTTCCTTAATGTCTTCATATGTTAGTATTTCTCCAGGTCTGCATGGAAATTTTTATTTCATAGCATGATGTCAAAAGAAACAGATTCCTCCTCTGATGTGCATCAATTGTGACTATACTTTAGGAGAATAACTTCAAATACAGGCTCTCTTCACATAACAAGGCCTGTGTGAAATAAGAAGCTTATTAGCCTCACCTTAAAGGAGCCTCAAGTTAAATTAGGGTTAACTAACTGCAATAAGACTTCCAGAAATTCATAAGCAAAAGAGGACTCAAAATTGGCTTTTCTATTTTCATCTGACAACTGGATGGACCTGGATGACTCACAGGTGCTTTTCTGAAACTATGAAAATTCAGGATCATTATCACTTCTTCCTTCTTTCCACCTCCTTATGCCCAAACAGTCATCAAATTTCATCATGCTATACCAATTTTATTTTTAAATTCTCTCCTTCTGTCCATCCACCTGCCTTTACCTTATTGGTCTTTTTCCTTTAGTTGCTAAAGTTGTCTTTCTATTTCTGATCTGCCTGTTCTTTTGAGAACTTCCTCTGTCCAGTTGACTGGATTCTCTTTCTAAAACAGTTATTTACTATTTGGAAATGCTCAGATGGCTTTCTATCACCCATAGAAACCTCCATGAATGTTGTGAATTGACAACAGCTGAATAGAGCGCCTAACACTTTCCCAGTAAATACTTGCTGAATAAGTGAAGACATGAATAAGACAGTGATTGCCACAGACCTCCTTTCCTTTCTTCTCTCCTCTCCCAACTCATTGCTAATATGAGACAGATGGGGGCAGTGCCTGTGGCTCAAAGGAGTAAGGCGCTGGCACGTATGCCAGAGGTGGTGGGTTCAAACCCAGCCGAGGCCAAAAAATAACACAAAAAACAGAAACAAACACAAACAAACAAACAAACAAAAATATATATATATATAAAAGACAGATGGACAATAAGTTGAAATATTGGGTGCTGTCTATCTGGGGTCATTGTACTTTTTGTCCCAGTGTGACATGTTAACTCTCCTCACCCAGGGTTAGAAGTTAGTTGATCTTTCATATGTTCTCTCTAAATTACCTTCTCAATGCTCACAGCCACCTGCATTTCCCTATTTATTATAGCAACAAAAATATTCTTCAATAGCATCATTTTGTTAAATATTAAGTTAAATTATAATTAAACATTAGAATATCAAATGTAAAACTATACTCTCAAGAACTGAAGATATTTAATTCATTTTCAATTTGCTTTATACTTTTTTAATTAAAAAGTAATATTTTTTGCAATATACTAAATTATAATTTAGCACCCTACCCTGTTTCATTCTGTCCTCTGGTCCTTTCTTATTGCTCAGCCCTGATCAGGAGAAATCTCTACCATGACTGTCTAACTTACTTACAGAGTTTTACATAAGTTCACACATGCATACACACACATTGAAAATACCATACTACTTTATATAAGGAACTTAAACACCTGTAGATTTGGGGGTGAGGTGGGGTTCTGGAAATAATACCCCACAGATACAGTGGGAAGTCTCTATAGCATTTGTTCAAATTTAGTGCAATGTATCTAAAAATATAAATGTTCCTCCTGCATCATCATAACATCTAAAAATTCTGAGTGGAACCATTGTAAGTCAGTGACCATCTGTATAGCTCTTTGAGTGTGATTATTTCTAATTTATGTAAATAAGATTGTGATTATTTCTAATTTATGTAAATAAGATTGCCAAAGGCATATCATGCCCCATGCTTTGATGTCTATCCCTATGTAGCTATTAAGATCAAATTTCCTTTCACCCGATATATATTCTGTTTCACATCATATTACTTAGTCTTTTTGAAGACCATTTAGGCCATATGTATGTTTACAAGTTTATAAGCATTATTGCAATAAACATTCCAATGTACCTGTGCAGAGTAGATTTAAAGATCACACACACACATATATGGACATACATGCACACACACACACACACATGCATATATATATGTTGTGGTCATTTTCTATTTTAATAGATCTTAAAGTTTGTTCTCCAAATTTTATACTAATTCACATTTCCACCCCAAATCTAAACATTATTGTATACATTGTAAATCTATTTCCCTAATTGATCCTTTTCCTTTAATTATGTTTATGGTATTTTTTATTGGTATCATTCTTATAAAAGTCTACAATTTTAATGAAATCAAATTGCATTATATGTCTTCTATGCCTAGTAATTTTTTTTAGCATATGATGTGGGGAATATTATTTTTATTTGGAATTATGATGTCATGTCTATTATATAGCTACATATGTTAGAAAGGTTACTTAAGTCCTTGGATTCCTTATTTTACTAAAACAGAATTGGTTTATGAAAATGATACACTTTATAATGTTTGTTTCAAAGGATGATGTTAAGAGTAAATATTTATGAATTTTACAACCACCCCTCTGATCAAGAAATAAAACAATATAGCAGTATAGCAGGTGTTCTGCAATTCTAAATAATTATCCCAAGGTAAACACTTTTAACTTTTAGTACTAAATATAACTATCATAACAATTAATATAAAATTGAGCTAAACAGCACTATTAAAAAATTATGTTGTCTACCTTTTTCGTAGTAGTTGCTGGAAATTCAGAAATTTCTCTGCAATGGTTCGATTTTTACACTCAGTACAATTTAATATTTGGTGAGTGGAATGCCTTAATTTTAGTGTACTTCAATCTATCAATTTTTTTTTTATAGTTAGTTTTTTTGTTTTTGTTTTTGTGTTGTCAGAGTCTCTCTCTGCTGACTAATTAAGTGTCAGTGGTATCATTGTACCTCACAGCAACCTCAGTTCCTCTCCCTTCGCCTGCCAATTAGCTGGTACTACAGACACACACCACCATGCCCACCTACTTTTTCTGTTTTTTTCTGTCTCACTCTTGTGCAGTTTGGTCTCCAACTCCTGAACTCAAGGGATCCTTCTGCCTCGGCTTCTGAGAGCACTAGATTATAGGCATAAGCCACCACACCTGGCCAAGGTTAGGACTTTCTATGCCTTGTTTTAAAAAAAGTTTTGCTTATCACATTGTTATAAAAATGTTCTCACAATTATCTTCTATAAGTTTTGTTGTTTTTCCATGTGTATTAATTCTATAATTTACCTTAGATTGATTTCTTTGTATGATGTGAAATATAAAATTCATTCTTTTCTTTATGGGTATTTTACTGATACAGCATAATTTTTTGACGAGTCTATTCTTTTCTCATTTATTGTTTTATTTGTGTGATTTCATACAAACTCCACACTGTCCTTCTAACTATAATATTATAATAAATCTTGACTCCTACTACTATAAGTTGTCCAATTTATTCTTTTTTAAGATTATTAGCCAGTCCTTGGTCTTTTGCATTTCCATATACATTTGAGATATGATTTGAAATTTTTCAACAAAAAAATACAGCTTAGATTTTAATTAACATAATAATAAATCAATGGGTAAATTGAGGGAACATTTCAACTATATTTCATTTATTTTTGCTGTTTAACATGGAATATAATTTTATTTATTTATATCTTTTACATATTCTTTTAGTCAGTAATATTTTATAGTTCTCTGTGTGAATGCCTTGCAAATCTTTTTAATATTTTTGTCCCAAAGTTATCTTATGGTAGTATAAATTGCTTCCCTTTCCGAAATTCTATCATCTAATGATTTATTTCTTTTATATCTATAAATTATTTCCATTTAATGACCTTGAGTCCAGTGATCTTACTAAATTCAGTAAGTGACTTTAATAATTCATACGTAGATTCCTTTGGATTTTCTAAGTACATAATCATGTTATGAGTGGTACCTAATCACATCAAATGAACTTCCTATAAAAATTAAGATGATTGTATAAATTTTGTATTTTGTAACCACAGTGAATTATCTTATTTTTAAATTTTAAGCTTATTTTGTATTCCTGAAATAAAAACAACTTATTTATGATGTATCATCCAAATAAATCCCTGGATTTAAATGGCTAATATCATATCCAGGGATTTTGCATCTCTGCTCAGAGAAAGATTGGCTAGCAATTACCCTTTCTTATGTTGTCTTGATAGGTTTGGGCTTCAAGTTTATTATGGCCTCACAAAAGGAATTGAGAAATGTTTCCCCATTAATTATGGATTTTTTAAAACAAATATAGGACTGTTCAGAGTTTCTTTTTCTTATGTCTGTTTGTTAGTTGTAGTTTTTGTGTTTGTCAATCTCATCTAAATTTTGCAATCGATTTGTATATAGTTGTTCATAATATCCTCTTATTAACTTTATGGTTAACAGAATATGTGAGTTACCATATGGGTGATTTGTGCATATGTGCTTTTTCTTAGTCTTGTTAGTACTCTTACTAACCCTTTTAAAAGTTCAACCCTTCTTTGTTGATTTTCTCATTCGTGGATTTAGTTCTTCCTTTAATAATCTTCTATCTTCTATTTTCTTTACTTCTTGATGATAAAGTCACTATTTTTTTAGCTTGATCAATAAGTTCAGTAGGCAGAAAAATGGGTCTCCCAAAGAGATCTATGTCCTAAGGACTGGAAACACTAAATATGTTTAGCTTACATGGTTAAAGGGACTTTAAAAATGGGATTAAGTTAGGAAATTTTAGATGAGGAAACTTTCCTGGTTTATCTGTGTGGCTCCAAAGCCATCACAGAGCCCTATAAAGAAAGGAGGGAGGCAAGCCAGTGAAACAAGGAAATGTGACGAGGAAATCAGAAGTCAGACAGGTTAAAAAATGTCACACTGCTGCTGGCTTTGAAGGCGCAGACATCAGACATCATCCAAAAAGCAGAGCTGGAGTTAAAAGACAGAAAAAGGAAAAAGAAAAAGAATTCTCTGGCTTGGCGCCCGTATCTAAGTGGTTAGGGCACCAGCCACACACACCGAGGCTGGCAGGTTCCAACCCAGCCCAGGTCAGCTAAACAACAATGACAATTGCAACAGAAAAAATAGCTGGGCCTTGCAGTGGGTGCTTGTAGTCCTAGCTACTTGGTAGGCTGAAGCAAGGGAATCACTTAAGCCCAAGAGTTTGAGGTTGCTGTGAGCTGTGATGCTACAGCTCTCTACTAAGGGTGACATAGTGAGACTCTGTCTCAGGAAGAAAAACAAAATTCTCTGCTTTTTGTATCCCCAAAATACCAGCCCTGAAAACATGTGGACTATGGTCCAGTAAGAATTAGTTTGTATTTCTGACTTCCTGAACTATAAGATAACAAATTTGTCTTGTTTTAAGTCACTAAGTTTCTGACAATTGGTAATAGCAGTAATGGGACACTAATGACATGTTTGAACATTTGGTTGTTATTGATAAAGTTTTATGTGAAAGTCATGTTTTCTACCCTGATAGATGATAGTTTTCCTCAGCTACATCTTTAGGAGTCCTTTACAGATGGGTGGGTGAGCAATAAACCTTTCTGGTCTTTTATTTAAAATAAAAAAATACCCACCAAATAGTATAATGGCATGAGTAGTGTAAAGGAGTCTAAGAGGAATAAGTTAAAAATAATAGTTTATTGACCTTGTTTATTTTTAGTGATAAAAGTCTATTGTCAATATAATTACCATTACTATGTGGAAAATCTGCCTTTTTCTTTCTGGCAGATACTGAAAGTTATCTCCTCTTTATCTTTGATATGAACAGAAATTCTACCTCCTCTTTTTACAGGCAAATGTATTCTTTTACATAAAAATGTATTTTTAGCTGTCCTTCCTTTGTGTTTAAAGGACGTAGAAAAAGTATTTTTTTTTTAATTCTCCCAAAGTCACAGGGAACAAAGGATGCTTTAGAGATATTTAAGCCAGGCATGGAATAACTGTGCTAGGACTTCTTAAAATGTGACACTTATTAAAACATGTCTCCTATTAATTTTGACACGTGTGTGCATTCTTAGGTCACTAGTAAATAACTTGCATTGTTTCAGGCATGTCTTAGGATGTCTTGTTTTGTCCTGATCTCCTCCCACCCTCATCATTTTTTCTAAAAGTCCTGAATACCTTATAGAGAACATGGATGAAAGCAAACAAAATGGTATGTGCCCCAGCCATCAGATTCGCAGTTTATGAAGTTTTCTGCAAAATGTGTATAATAAAGTAAAATAAGTGAAATAATTCAGTAAAAATAATCCTTTGCAGTTAACAGTTTTTCCACCTACGTTCAGTGCATTATGTGCATTTAGCTCTCCTTTCTCTGTAAAAACAAAAATTTTCTTTTTAAGATGAAATTAACATTCCCTAAGCTTCATCATATTAAAAGAATAATTCTGTTTTAATATCATAAGTTTTGCATATTTTTTTCATTTGAGGGTGAATGGCTGTATACAATATAAATTTATATAGATAGTATATGAGACTGTGCCAGAAATATTTTCAGTGAAAATTGCCAGGATTGTTCATTAGAGCAAATGCAAAAATGCTGGGCAAGAAGCAGGATTGATCATTACCACAACCCGGGGCCAGGCTGCTTCCTGAAGCCCCAAGCCCTGTAATCATCACCTCCGCCTTGCCAACCCCACCAAAAAATCCTTCATTCTACCAATTCCCTGATCGGTAGTGGCTGTAGAAGAAATATTTTGTAATAATCCAAAGAAGAAACAACACAAAATTCATGGCCTATGAAATCAAAAAAGCACAGTTAAAATCCTATGTCACCACGGAACAGTAAACTCACAACATACCTATGTCCTCTTCTCCAACAACAAAATACAGAAGGAGCAAAGATACTGACCGCTCACAAAACGATTATGAGGAATAATTGAGATGGCGTGTGCGAACATGGACCAAACGTGCCAGGGGACCTGCAGATACAGCTTACAGACCTAACCTATGGGATCAAGTACTCAGAAAACCTCACATGGAATCTGAAACTTAGTTCAAATTCAGTACAGGCACAGAAGGTTGTTCTTTATAAGTTAGAGAGCATTAGGCAATTATTGACTGCTATAACAATGTTTTCAATCAGCCTAAATACCTGACATGTTTTGCAAGTTTATTTGACAGTTGATAAGATTCAGTTTTGATGAAACGCGTTGGACACATATGGAAGCTAAAAACCAGACAGGAAAAATAGAGAGTGGGGCGGAGGTGGTGTGATGGGCCTTGGAGAGCCACTCAAATCATGTAGAGGACGAATCTCCTGTTTTTACTTCCATCAGCCTAATCCTTATGCCGGCACTTACTATAACCTCCTTAACAAATTTGTTGTAATTCAAACTTTAATGACATTCAGTGCAGCATTCTACGGAAATTAACTGCTCTCCCGACAAGCGGCAGCCTGCAGTTTATGTGGCACTAAAATGCAGCTAAGTAGTTTGGGCTACTCAGACATCTGGCCCACATGAAACAGCTGGAAAAGCACAGCTATTAACCTTTTGCTTACAGTGAGAGGCATTCCTGCAGATGCCGGAGCATTCTGGGAGACTTACAAATGCCCCGTAATGGCTCAGACAACTTTCCTAATTGCAGATGCTGCTGCCTTCTTTTCTGCATCCCTGAAGAGAATCCGGTCTGTTTTTTCCCTATTTCGTCTATGCCACTTTGTGTACACACTATTAAATTTAAGTTTATCTGGTCCAGGCAGCGAAGAGCTTTACAGACAATACATTAGACCAGACCTGAACCGTTTGGTGACAGAGAAAGTCAATCAACATGCCAGAAGTGCAGGGAAACGGGGCTAAATGTTTGATGAGAGTTAGTCAGTCATGCGTTAAATATTTATTTATTTTCACTTTTTAGGGTTAATTGAAATGACAGAAGAAGAAAGTGAAGCACGGGGATGTTGTGTAGATTGTCCAGAATCACAGTTAGAACGTGGCAGTTCCAAAATTCAAGAATCCAAGCAAATCCTCTGGAAGAGAACACTTAACATTCTGATCTGCACAGCTGAGTAGTAGTGTCATCTGTCAGGCCAGAGAACACTGGGGAGATGACCTATAAAGGGGAGCCCTTGAGGTTACTTCAGGACTTAATAAACAAGACACATCTGAGACACTGAGCAAGGACGTTGGTCAATTGAATAGGAGTGTGCCACTCAGGAAAGCATCCTGGGTAGGACGTACACTTGGAAATGAGTCAACACATGAAGCCTCATGATCATGCATTGTTAAGATTGTTTAGATAAAGAAAACCAAACAATAGGGTAAAAACTGGCAGAAATGAGTTATTTCATTACATGCAACACAGGTAGCAATATACTATGTCTAAAAGCCCCAGGCTATGTCCTGAGTGAGCCCCTGGGGTTGTTCACTGTGGCTTTGCTAGATGGAAGGGTGAGACCTAACCACCAGACAAAGGAAGGTCATCCTGAAAAGGGGCGCTGGGCCCAGGAAGTATGAGGACAAAAGGAACAACACACAGCCCACAGGGGACAAGGGAGCTGGGTATGTGGAGAGGAAGGTCATCTAGAAGAGTTACATCTGCTGGGGGAAAGCCGGATGAGATGAGAACCAAAGAGGAACACCACTGGGCAGTAGAAAACTCACCACAATCCTCAAGAGAATGGTCTCGGGGGAATTACAGAGGTAGAAGCCAGATGGGAGCAGGCTGAGGGGTGGGCAGGAGTCTTAGCCTTTACCATCAAAGCTCAGCACTCTCACACTGCTGCCTGCACTGACCCGACATCCTCCTCAACCCTTCGAATGAGTTCTGAGTTTACTAACAATGGGACCATGTCCCCCTTGTCCTCTAGCTTCGTCACAGCAGTCAGAGTCCTCCTCCCAAACCACAAATCAGATCAGCTTTTTCCTGTGCCTAAAACCCTCCAGGGGGTCATGAGACTTCTCCACCCTCCTCCTTTCAGACCTTCTTTCAGCTGCCCCTTCATCTCTCTGGCTTTATCTTCTGTGATTCTTCCCCTTCACATCATCCACTCAATGACCCCGGCCTCCCTGCTCTTCCTCTCACATCTATTTGTGTGGCCTTCCCCTGGACACCCTCATGATAATTTTCTGCTTTATTCCTGGTCTTTATTTGAACATAATTTTTTTTTTAAACTTTTCTTTCTGAGAGGCCTACCCATGTAGACTGTCTGAAAAGTCATCACCACTGCCCGTTAAAATGATTTCTGGGTTCTTCCTTGGTTAAATGTTTTCTGTTCAGTACTTATCATAATACTTTCAAGCATATTCTAATTTATTTATCTCATAGACTTTGCCTATTCTCCAATAAAGTATGAATTCCATGAGGGAAGGAAAGTTTCCATGTGACTTTTACTGCGTATCCCTAGGTCTAAAATAATATGCTACACAAAAAAAGCATTCAATAATTATTTGTTGAATGAATGAAAATTTCCAGTGCTTAACACAATGCTCTATAGATAAGAGGCAAATGGTAAGTTCACAAACAAATAGGCTTTTTTAATTATGACCAAATTACATTGTTAATTACTAGGATTGTATCAAATACAACAATGCAACTGATTTTTTTTTTTTTATTCTATCTGTTTCCTTGTCATTAGTTTCTGGTGTTTATTCAAAATCTCCCAAAATTGCAGTATATAGTCATTGTGGTGAAATACTTTGAAGCAATAAAAACTGTAGGGTTTCATGGGCCATCCATATCGCTCTTGAAATTAGATGGATGCAATGCTATGCGTTCGTTTGTATCTAATGATTTTCCTGGAGCATCGGCGTAAAGAAAATTGTTTCCATTAAATTCTCTAATAACAACACTAAAAGACATGCATTCTACAAGTCTAAAATTCATTTGTTTTTAATCTCATCTCAAGCATGAGCTTGGCTTCACTGAGTGCAATGAGAAGATAATGTCATACTCTGGACGTGCCTAAGAGGGGAGATTAAACAATTGAGTGGAAATGTTTCCTGACATTTTTATGTCCTCTACTGATGTTTATTTCAAATTGAGTCATTTATTGCTCCAAAATTTTCAGCTTTTGTGGTTTCATATCATCTTTCACCCCAAAGAAAATAAAGACAAAGTTGTGGAGCCATATCTCAGTTGACCTCATAAATTTGTGCCCTGTCGTCAAGTGTCAGTATGAGAGAATTGTCATAATGATGGAGATAGTCTGTCTGGGGCAGAGGGGAGCTCTCGCGGCATCACTTCTAAG
This sequence comes from Otolemur garnettii, assembly GCF_000181295.1. NCBI lineage: Eukaryota > Metazoa > Chordata > Mammalia > Primates > Galagidae > Otolemur > Otolemur garnettii. The sequence goes on along the minus strand of NW_003852454.1, from coordinate 8,289,824 downwards.
CTGGATAAACCATTTTCTAAGAGAAGCTTGGGGAATGTTTTTTAAAGAATATGGCTCACTGGAGATACTGTTGAAAGAATAGCTAGCTATGTTTTTGGAGGGAAAAATTTAATGATGACAGGTAAGAGGCACAGTAGCCACTGTCCCCCAAGGCCCAATATAGAAAATGCATGCCCACAGTGCATGCCAGGGCCAAAGGTCATGGTGTAAGTCTTATGTTGAAAGCAGCAAAAAGAAAACAGTGACTTCATTCCTCTGGCACATATCTATACTTCTTTTGTCTTTTATATTATCTGAGGTAAGACACACTAACTTTTTTTCATTCACTGGTACTCACAATAAATCCCTTTCTAGACCCTCAAGATGAAGGAAGCAAGAATTGTACTTTGATCCTCAAAACTAAAAAAAAATAGGACTGGGAATTTTCTCACCCTCTATTAGAAGAGAGAAAAGAATCATAAAACTCTATACATTTTTCTTTTATAGATTTTTTTTGCACGGAAACAGGTGTAGGGCCAACCTGAAAATCTCCACTGTGTAGTGAAAGCACTTGGCCTTGCCAGCACAAATCCCTGAGGTATTAGCTCCTTCAGACTGAGTCTAGGTCCCCAAGGCCCAGTGTACTTAAAAATCCCCTTTCTAGTGAAATATGATATTTTAAGAGGTGTTGTGGTGCTGCCGTTAAGGGTTTTCTTGGTGTGGGGCTCATTCAGTTGTATACTGAGATAACTGACGGTTTCTCTTCCCTGACGAGGGATGTATATCAAAGGCCTCTCATTGCCGGCCAACCAGGGTGGCTCAGGGGTGGTGTGCAGGCAAGTCTGAGGAACCTCCCAAAGCAATTGGATCATTCCCACCTGTTTCACGTTGAGCAAATTACTTAAACTCACTGAGCTTCAGCATACTCTATAGAAAATGGGAGTATGTGATTATTTCTACTTCATGAAATGGTTGTGACAAGTATTTAAGGGAGCAGAAAGAAATGCCTGGCAGAGAGTTGGATGGCGGGGGCTCAGTCTATGTGGGCATTCTCAATATCAGCTGCTAACAGCGATATGATGGACTTACCCGTGTGGGTTATCATATGTGTCAGGACGGTCCAGTCATGAAATGGACTCCATGGTCGACTTCATAAAAATCAAAATGCTAGAGCCTCATGTTAGCAGCACCATTATGTTATTTCAAAAAGTGTGGATGCTTGACAGTAACAACTCTAAATTAGTTTCCACTCGACTAAAGTTTTGTGATCTCCATTTGTGAGCCCAATTTTGAGAAAATGTTAGATTCATAAGGTTATTTTCTTGCATCACTAGAGATATCTTTTTAATCATTTAAAAATTCACGTGTAGCATCTCTTCTTACAGTATATTACGATGCCACACTGTGCAATGTGAATTCAGAGCATCAGATAATTTGTGATTTAGCTTCAGGCTCCTACGGAGGGAGAGGAAGCCTGGAAAGGGACTGTCTATAATCAGACCATCCAGAATCACAAGGTTAAAAGTAGCTTGCTGGCATTTGGATTTTTACTCAGAAGTGCACTGTATTCCTACTACTTATTATAGATAAATACGAGATTAAGAGAGATGTCTATTTTTGAACACATATATCCTCTCCTTCCCTTACAATGTCCCTTCACATTATATTAAAATATTCAGAATGGCCAAAGACCAAATTACCAAAATAAATAAACAAATAAAAAAAATCACTCATTTATCTATTAATTAAATAACTACTGTGTACAAAGAAGTTAAAAATTGGGAATAGCACATATGAGCTACAGTCCACTTGAAAAGGGACTTACAGACTAGTCGGAGCTCAGAGTCAACTTAAAAGAAATTGAATTGTGCTAATGGTATCATTTTCTAGTTCTAAAAGTATTTATTTTCTGAAATTATGCCTAACAGTCTCCTTTAGTGAATGGAAATATAAAGACTTGATTGTTAATTTGATGTGCAAGTTATAATAAATTAAATATACCACATATGTGTATATATGATATCCAAATACCTGCACCTTCACTTGCAAATAATTAACAAGATCAAAAACATTACCACGTGTCATTCCATTTAGAGATAAAATCATGATCTGAAGTATGATTTGATCAGCTGTCTTTCCTGCTGTGACACTGATTGGTCACAGCAGTGGAGGAGAGATTTATATCATCTTTAGGAATCCCATGTCCTTTTACCACCAAAAAGTTACAAAGCTGATTTCCCAAGGCATCATCTTCACCAACAGCTCTCAAAGAACAGCAATGAACAACCGGGAAACTTGTTGAAAATGGAAAATTGGGGACTTCAGCCCAGATATATGGAATAAGAATCTCCAGGTGTGGAGTCCAGTCATTTATGTCTTAACAAGCTCTGCAGGTGGACTGAAACACGCTGAAGTTTGAGAACAATTATTTCAATCCAAAGTCATTCCCCTTGAA
>NW_003852454.1:8281116-8287195 GCF_000181295.1 Otolemur garnettii | reverse complement strand
TTTTACTTTTTTTAATCTTTTATTTGTGTCCATGTAGCTACTAGGAAATTTAAAAGTACATGTATAGCTAAAATTTGCTGCTTGTATTGTATTTGTTTTACCTTTTTTTAGGAAATTTTTTTCCTAAAGTTTCCTAAGTTTCTTTTAGCTTTATTGACACATAGGAATTATATATATTGAAAGTGGGCGATTTGATGGTTTTTTTTTTTAATTTTAGATTAATATGAGGGTATAGTCAACTAGGTTACATTGTTTGCACTTGTCAGGCAAAAGTCCAAGTTGAAGTTGAGCCCCTCACCCAGGAGGCATGCCAAACCCGTATACTGTGCCCATTAGGTGAGAGCACACCCCCTGCCTTCTCCTCTCTCCTCCCTTCCTCCTTCTCCCTCTCCCCACTTGATTTTAATTATGTATTTCTCTCATGTGGCCATGTAGTTGTTCATCTGCTGGTTTCATTCTTGTATTGAGCACTTTGGATACGTGCTTTCCTATTCTTGTGACAGTGTACTAAGAGAACATTCTTCAATTCCATCCAGGTTGATATGAAAGATGTAAAGTTTCCATCTTTTTAAAGGCTGAATAGTATTCCATGGTATACACATACCACAATTTATTAATTCATTCATAGGTTGTTGGGCACTTGGGTTAATTTCACATCTTGGTGATTGTGAGTTGAGCTGCAATAAACATTCTAGTACCAGGCGTCCTCAAACTATGGCCCGCAGGCCACATGCAGCCTGCCGAGGACATTTATTGGACCCACCAGGTGTTTTTGCCACCACCTCCTGTCCTGCTTAGCAGCTAACTCATCTCAGGGCCTACAGTCCAGCCCTCCAATGATCTAGGGACAGTGAATTGGCCCCCTGTTTAAAAAGTTTGGGGACCCCTATAAAAATGTCCTTACAGTAAAATGATTTCTTTCCTTCTGGGTAGATATCTAACAAAGGGATTGTAGGATCAAATGGAAGGTTTGTTTTTAGCTCTTTGAGGAGTCTCCATACTTCTTTCCAAAGAAGCTGTATTAATTTTCAATCTTACCCACAGTGTTAAATTGGATGTTCTAATATACGTGTACATTGTGAACTTATCAGAAGAATCATGCTAATTAATATTTTCTTTACCTCACATCATTACTATTTTCTTTCTCTTTCTTTTTTATTTCATGGTGAGACCACAAGATCTATTTGCTCAGCAAATTTCAAGTATACAGTACAATATTGCTAACTGTAGTTACCATGTTATAGTTAGATCTCCAGAACCTCACCATACATCACTGAAACTTTGTACCCTTCGAACATCTCCTTATTTTCCCTTCCCCATTCTGTCCCTGGCAATGACCAATTTGCCACGCTCTGTTTTTATGAGTTTGACTATTTTAGATTCCTCAGACATACAAATGAAATCATGCACAAATTTGTTTTTCTATGTCTGGCTTACTTCACTTAACATAAGGTTGCAAATAATAGTTTCCTTCTTTTTTAAGGTTGAAAATAAGGCTTAAAAATATTCTGCTATGCAAACATCTTTAACATTTTCTTTTTTCATTTATCCCTCAACAGACATTTAGATTGTTTCTGTAACTTGGCTATTGTGAATAATGCTCCAAGTAATATGGGAGTGAAGATATCACTTCAAATCTATATTTCTATATATGTATTCATACATATAGAAAGAGAGATTTGGATACATACCCAGAAGCGGGGATTGCTGGATCATATGGTAGTTCTATTTTTAAGTTCTTAAGGAATCTCTATACTGTTTTCTATAAGACACAGGTGGAAAGACTTCCTATCTTCATAGATTTGAAGAATTAATATTGTTAAAATATTCATTTTTACCTAAAGTGTTCTACATGTTCAATGCAAAACTGATCAGAATACCAGAAGTATTCATTACAGAAGTAATACAAAAAATTCTAAAATTTATATGGAACAACAAAAGAGCCAAAACAATTTTGAGCAAGAACAAAGCTGCAGGTTGTAGCAGCCTGTATAGCCTATGGCTAGGACGAGTGAGAGTTATAGGAAATACCTATAATGGAACACCTGGGTGAAAAGGGCATGGAGAGAGATTTAGCTCTAACTAGCATGAGAGAGCTCGCGAGAGCATTGGTGAATTGGCAGTCTCTACACCTGTGGTGTTGAGCAGCACGAGATCAGCCTTATATTAGGCTGGTTGGAGCAGGCAGTCGGGAGCATGCGCATTCTATCATGGACTCAGTTACTCTGTCTCCTCTCCTGCCTGCAGAACGCCAGCACGGCATCTCTCTGCTGAAGCTTACCAAGCTCTGCTAAAGACTAAGATCTATCTGTTCTAAGAAGACTGCTTTACTCTCTCTAAAATACTGTCTCTCTCTCTCACCCCCCCCCCAGGCTAAAGTAGATAGCCCTCAAGCACCTAAGAGAAACTGTTCCTGAGCAAGGTAGCTTAGTGGTCCGTGTCCAGAACCTACCTAAGCTGGGCCTGAGACCTGGCCAGTCCCAGGGCCCTGACAAGGGGTGTCAGGAGCGGGATAGTGAACACCACTGACAAATGGTGCTTTGAGCAGGATTCCGTGAATGCGGACCAAGAGGGAGATAAGCTTTAGCAAACAAGAAAAAAAGAGAAATAGAAATACTTAGAGGGAAAAGAAATATCTATGAAAGACAGTCAACAGCAGGCCTTTCTCATTTGCTTTTTTCCTCTTCTTTCCTACATTTTCTCTTTCCAAATTCTAACTACTACTTCTGTGGGAAAAAAAGCTGGTAAAATCCTTTAGCCTCTTCTGTGAAGCAACTGAAGAAAAACAGAAAAAAGTCTCTAGACAAGAGGGAAGGAGAAAAGATAGAACTAGGAGATAAGAACCTTTAGTAAACCAACCTTTAGCCTCAGGGGTGAGAAAAGCCTTCTGTAAAACAGCAAAGAGAAAAGTTTGGGAATAGGTTGCAAGAGTTTATTAAGTTAGGGCAGAGAACTTCTGCCTTCCCCTAATATCTTCACCCAATGCCAGCAGGAAGTAGCTTTTGAGAGACCGACGCCTGATTCCCTTTTTGGCAGTTAAGAATTCTGTTTGAAAAGAGAAGAATTGAGGTAGATTGAGGCTGGTGAAGAAATAGAGGAAGTAAAGCTTGTAAAACTAAGACTCCAGAGTAAAAAGAACACCTAAAGAGCTCCTGTCTCTTTAAGGCAGCCAAAGGTTCTAAGAATTGAAAAGGAAAGAGTAGAAGGCTGAAAGAAAGAGAAAAATCATGGAAAATGAGATACAGCAGTTGAAGTATCAGATGAAACAGCTTAAAGATGAAATTAATATCATGGCAGCTGATATAAAACAGCTGAGAGATCAGATGAATAATCTTTGAAGCAGGTAAATGCTATATTGACATGACAACTCAAATTGGGCAGCTGGAAGAGCAGAGGGTAAATCCCCCAGTTAACATCAAATGCTATGAATGTGGGAAGCTAGGCCATAAGAGAAAAGAGTTTAAAAGGGAAAAGAACGTTGAATGCTAAAGAAAAGGAACAAAGCATGTAAACCTCCAGGTGTATGTCCCAAGTGTAAAAAAGGCTTTCATGGGGCAAACAAATGTCGTTATTAATTTGATAGAGATGGAACACCTTTATTGTGGGGAAATTATCAGTTGGGCCAGAATCGGGACCCACTGGTAAATGAAAGAAAGTTTAACATTTTCATTTCAAACCATTCTCAGAAAAAACAGTATAATTCAATTCTATGCCATGGGAGCACTCTGCCAGCTTGGTTAGACCTGTAGTGCCTTAGTGTAAAATGGGAAATTAAACCAGACCAATGGATGACAATGGAGAATAATTAGATTAAATATGTTTGTGGAATATTAGGTTATCCTGCGTGGTGAAGGGGTAACTGACCTCTCATTAGTGTCTGCACTATAACTGGGTCCAGCTAAGGAGACTGGACACAGCCCAATGGGGAAATGTCACTCGGAAGCAAGTGAAGCCTTTGGAAGATTATGAGAGGTGAGAACAAAGGGAGGGAAGAGTAAGAGTTAAACCACCTTTGTGCTAGGAAACTCCATTTGAAAAAAAGGAGTCTGGAATCAGCAAAAATTTCGCTGGAAAAGCAGCTTATAAGCAGGAAAAACTCTATTGAGGAATTGTGAACGGTGGTACTTTTTGGACCACGAGTAACAGTTCCACGAGAGGAACTGCCAAGTGTGGAACCATTAACCCACAAGTAACAGTCTTTTGCGATCTAAAGGGTGGATTTCAGTACCTGGAGCAGCAGAACTTTTGGAATAGCAAGAGAAAAATCCTTGCTTCCAAAGATTGCAAGGAAAGCCTTATCTTTTGTTCCTCCCTTAACTTTCAAAGGAAAGTTCCTACAGTTAAAGAAATAGCAAATTCTCTCAGGAAAGATTTCGAAGTTTTCTCTGTTTAAAAAGATCTTTAAGGGAATTAACATCACAATCATCATTTTCCCCTAGCAGCAGCTAATAGTTTACATCTGTACTGGGCTTTCTCATTTAAAGAGCCCATACCTGGAATTCTGAACTCTGACAATTACCATCTTTTTCCTAGAAAGAAAAGGGCTAAGAAGAACTTTTGCCTAGGAAGAACGGCCCTTACCACATCAAGTTATTTTGTTTGTATATAAAAAAGGGGGGAAATGTAGCAGTCTGTATAGCCTATGGCTAAGAGGAGTGAGAGTTATGGAAAATACCTGTAATGGAACCTAGGTGAAAAGGGCATGGAGAGAGATTTAGTTCTAACTAGCATGAGAGAGCTCGCGAGATGAGAGCATTGTTGAATTGGCAGTCTCTACACCTGTGGTGTTGAGAGGCACGAGCTCAGCCTTATATTAGGCTGGAGGAGAAGGCAGTCAAAAGGCATGTGCAGGCATTCTATCACGGATCCGCTTACTCTGTCTCCCCTCCTGCCTGCAGAACGCCAGCACGGCGTCTCTCTTCTAAAGACTACCGAGCTCTGCTAAAGACTAAGATCTATCTGTTCTAAGAAGACTGCTTTACTCTTAAGATTCTCTCTCTCTGGCTAAAGTAGATAGCCCTCAAGCACCTAAGAGAAACTATTCCTAAGCAAGGTAGCTTAGTGGTCCACGTCCGGAACCTACCTAAGCTGGGCCTGAGACTTGGCCAGTCCCGAGGCCTGACAAGTGGTGTCAGAAGCAGATCCTGACAGCAGGTGTCACACTTTCTGATTTCAAAAATCTATTACAAAGCAGTAGCAATCGAAACAATATGGTGCTGACATAAAACCAGTCACATAGACCAATGGAAAAGAATAAAGAGGCTAGAAGTAAATCCACACGTTTACAATTGACTGAGATGTTGCAAAAATGCTAAGAACCCAAAGTGGTAAAAAGATGGTCTCTGAAACCAATGGTATTGGGAAAAGTGAATATCCAAAGTAGAAGCGTGAAATTGGATTCTTATCTCATACTGTGTGCAAAAATAAACTAGAAATGTATTAGGGACTTAATACCTAAAACTCTATTAAGTACTAGAGGAAAACAGTGAAAACTTTTGGTATTGGTCTTGTTAATGATTTTATTATGACACCAAAAACACAGGCAACACAACCTAAAACTAGACAAGTGAGATTTCATCAGACTAAACCCTCCTGAATGGCAAAGGGGAAATCAACAGATTGAAAGTTAATTTATAGAATGGGAGAAAATTCAAAGGGTACCCAAAAATGTACACATATTTTAAAAGAAAAATCTATCTTATGCCTGTCACATGATGACACTAGCATTCATTTGATTATTGCCATATACTGAGCAAGTGAACATCATACTACACATTGCTACCATAATTCAATTCAACTTTGGAAAAGCAATACATAGGTAACATTGCTTAAATTGGGTATACATTTTTTTTGACATGGCCAGTGTTGCAAACAATGTGGCCAGGGATTAATATATGAAATAATATGAAACTCATATAATGCAATAGGAAGAATAAATAACCTGATTTAAAAATGGGCAAAGTGATTTTTTATCTTCTGGGTATATACCTAATAGTGGAATTGTAGGATCAAATGGCAAGTCTATTTTTAGTTCTCTAAGTGTTCTCCAGATTTCTTTCCAAAAGGAACGTATTAAATT
>NW_003852454.1:8266033-8280486 GCF_000181295.1 Otolemur garnettii | reverse complement strand
CCAAGTGCCCATCAATCCACGAATGGATCAATAAACTATGGTATATGTACACCATGGAATACTATGCAGCCCTAAAGAAAAACAAAGACTTTACCTCCTTCATGTTTACATGGATGGAACTGGAAAATGGTCTTCTTAGCAAAGTATCACAGGAATGGAAGAAAAAGTATCCAATGTACACAGCCCTTCTATGAAACTGATATATACTTCTCAAATGAAGGAAACAACTTAATTCTAGCCCAAGAATATGGGGGCGGGGGGAAGGGGAGGGAAGAAGGGTGGCTGGGTGGTGGGAGGTTAACCGGAAAGATCACATATATTTCCGTCTAACAAGGGTACAAGTGAACTTTTCTAGAAATAGAACGTAAATGTTTTGACACAATGACTATGCAAATTACATGAAATTTATGTATTTGATGAAAGTATTTCAAAATGTATATGAAAACACTACACTGTACCCCCTGTTTGCATTAATGTATAGAGCTATCATTTAATAAAATAACCAAAATGTGATCCTAAAAAAATAAAGATAAAAAATAAAAATAAAAAAATAAAAATGGGCAAAGACATCAGCCTATGAAAGGATTAATAAGATGTAGTACATGTATACCATGGAATACTATTCAGCCATAAAAATATGGAGATATTACGTCTTTTGTATCACATTCTTCTTGATATCATCTCCGAGAATGGAAAAGCAAGTATCCAATGTACTCGATACTAATATAAAACCAAAACAACTACACATGAAAGAAAAACACAACTATATTAAAGTCGTGTGGAGGAGGGAGGGGGGAGTGAAAGGAGGGATGGGGTTGGTGAATGCTCACCCAAGGTGCACAGTTTAAGTGTGTGCAGTACACCCCCAGATGAGGGCTTCAACTACAACTTGAACTTCAGAAACATAAAGAATGAAACCAGATAATTTGTACCCTTATATTAATCTGAAATTCAAAAAACACTAAAAAAATGGGCAAGGGTCATAAATAGACCTTTCTCAAAAAACAACATATGTTTTCTTCTGTTCTGTGCTTCTGTAACAAAATGTCTCAGATTGGGTAGTTGATAACAAATTTATTTCTCAGAGTTCCTGAGGCTGGGAAGCCCAAGATCAAGGGGCTTACATTTGATAAGGGCCTTCTTGTTGCATCTTCCCATGTTAGAAGGGTAAAGAGAGTGAAACAGAGCAAGAAGGAGCCACTCTCATCCTTTTATAAGTAACCTAAACCCACAATAATGAAGAGATTCCTATACTAATGGTATGAATCTATTTGCAAGGGTAATGCCCTCATGACTCAAATACCTCCCGTCAGGCCCCATTTCCCAACACCTTCACATTGGAAAGTAAGTTCTATTGGGTTATACTAAAACCATATCAACATATAAATGGCCAGAATGTACGTGAAAAAGTCATCAGTATCACTAATCATCAGGGAAATACAGATCAAAACCAAGATAAAATATCACCTCGCATCTGTTAGTATGGCTACTATCAAAAGGACAAAAGATAACAAATATTGGTGAGGAGGAGGAGGAAAAACACTATTGTATTTTTTACTGGACAGAGCTGGCCTAGAGTCTTGTACTCCACTTTTGAAAAATCTTCCATTTTGTTGTGAGGCATGTTTGCAGAAAGCAGTGCTGTTGAAAGTTCTGAGATAAATATTCAATGATGAATTAAAATGAATAACAAAATCCACTGACAATAATTTACCAAAAAAAAAAAAAAATCACTATAGGTCATAGTAGTCAAGGAAATTATCATGAAAAAGGAAACACCTGCTCCAAGCCAATTCTACCAACAAAAATAAATATTATTGCACATTTGGGATTATCTGTTAGGATTATAGCCTCATACCAGAAACAAGTCTTTGAACATTGCCTTTATTTCAAAACTCATATGCTACAGTGTTTCCTAAGATGACTGCTTGGTCTGCACACATCAGAATAGCTGCTTACCTCCTCTCGGCCTCACCCATCTCTTGCTTCACCTGAGTAGCTATCAGCAATCTTGGAGATTTGCCCTCTGTGGGTTTGTACTTCTTCTGTAACTGGCTTCTTAGGAAAGAAAAAGTATTTTTTATGTATATATTTTTTTATAGTTCTCTTACGTTTCAAATTTCTAGGCTGATATTTGCTGACCAGAACTTTGTAACTTTGTTACACTGTTCCCTTTTGAGCTTCTTTCCCAGAAACCAGGGAACCTCCTTGCAGCCCTGAGATGACTACAGAGCCTCAGCCACCTGTTTCTCCGGAAAAGACAAGAGAAGCCATATGCCACCACAGATTGTGCCCAAGGACCGACTGAGCCTATGTGGAAGAATGAAAGACTGATCCAGTATTAATCCGCAGCTCATTATAAAACTAAAATCTCTGCCCGGGGCAGGGGGACTTAACCACGATTTCTTGTTCCTAGGGTACATCCTAGCAGTTCCTCCCTGTGCTTGCATGCCCTGCACTCCATTCCTAACACGTAATGTTGTTCACTCCCCCTCATGCATGGCTCATTTCTGCCTCCATGAATTCCCCCTGACCCTGTCGGTTGGGGAGGAAGATTTGAGGCAGTCTGTGCCTCTTCCTTCCAGCACATGCATCTCCTGAAACAGATCCTTTCTTCAACAATCCTCATTGTCTCAGTCACTGGCTTTCTGAGCAGTGAGCAACGTGAACCTCCTTACAGATCCAATAATGCTTCCTGAGCCCCGTGGTAGTCCAGAAGCGCTGGCTTGTCCTACCACTTGGAGACATGAATGAACCACACTGCAGGGCAGAAAGTCTGGTTCCCCCTGTAGCTGCTGGCATGGCCAGGTGACACAGTCCAGAAATATAGGGAGGGAGGGAGGGGGATGCTGGTGGATAGATCTTGAGCAGTGGTGAACAGGAAATGGCAGGTATGCACAACACAGCCCTTCATTCTTTCTGCTCACTTCCAGCACAGCTGCCCGGGGAGGTTCCTTTGTGTAACAGCCCGTATACCCTCTGCATGAGCACACGTGCCCTTCAGTAGTTTGTCATGAAGCAGAAGCTACTGCATTGACTGCTCCCCTCCTACTTTGTCCCTTTCACATGTCTGGTCCTGCAAATGTTTGATTTCAAGCACAGAACTTGAGCTCTAGTAGGGACAAGGAGAGAAGGGAAGCAGAAAGAGGTTAATGGATAGTGAAAAGGTGGCTGGGATGGGTGGGTCAGAGGCCTTATTACATGTGGATGATGTGTGCAGTGAGGACAGTAAAGATGAATTCCTTAAGTTAAAAAATGCATTTAGGGCGGCACCTGTGGCTCAAAGGAGTAGGTGCCGGCCCCATATGCCAGAGGTGGCGGATTCAAACCCAGCCCCTGCTAAAAACTTCAAAAAAAAAATTTATTTCAAAATTTAAAAATATCATTTTTCCATGCAAAATGAAACTTTTTAAAAGGTTCTTTATTTCTGAAATACAGTTAATTTTCTCCAGTTGAACTAACATAGCTTCTGGAAGTACCAATTGCCCTACTTTTTAACTATATATTTAGAGGCAAAATAAAGTTCCACCAATTGAAAGCATCTCTGACTGATTCCTAGGTCATCTGCTGCTACCCGTGAATGTGACAGGGAAGCTAGCTCATTAGTGCTCTGGGGATGCCTGTGTGGGAAGACTTCGCCTCCCGTTCTACTTTGCTGTTTGACATTTTTCTCTCTAATGTGTAATCTACTGAGAGAAGCTAATCCTCAACTCAGCCTGCTCAGTGGGAAGCTAAGAAATTGCTAATTATCTCATCGTGAATCCACACGTATTGCAAAATTTGATTTGGGTGTTTTGTACACGGCATTAATGAACTAACACCCCTTCCTCAATATGGTGATCTAATGGTGGAACGTCTCCCAATAACCTAGCTTGTATTTGCAGTGAGCCTGAAGCTAGGAATATAGAAGAAACGTTTCTTGGAATGTTTATAAGCAGCTGGGGAATAGTACTGTCACATTTCCATGGAAAGAAAGCTAAAGGAAGCTTCTGAGGAAAGAACCCCAGAAAAGCTGGGGGGAAATGTGATATACCAACATGAAGGACTCTTCTTAAGAGAAAAGTCACAAACTGGCAGTCCCTTTGGCTGCATCCAGCTCCCAGACAGGTTTTCTTGAGCTTATTCAGTGTTTCTAAATAAAATGAATTAGCTGCCAAATTGAAAGCTTGGCTTGCTGCACATGAAAACACAAGCCGTATCCCCGACATCCTTTGAAAAGAAGCTCATCAGCAGACTGGTCCCACATTCCAGGCACTTCTGTTGCTTGGAGCACAAGGCGTGCTCTCTCCAACTCACCGTTCTCCCCATCTGACATCCTTCTGACATTCATTTACCTGCTTCCCACCTGCAGCCATTCATGTTTGTGTCCTGGGTTTAGAATTTCTGTCTAAATTGTGTCTGGTCCGACAACAGGTTTTTATCACTGGGATGTTCTAGAATAGTGGTTCTCTAACTTGACCACAGGCTAGAGTTGTCAACAGAGCTGACCAGACCATATACTAACTGAACCAAATAGTTGGTAGAAGAGGGTATAGGAATAAATTTTTTTTGTTTATCTGTTGTTAAAATTATGCAGTTTAATTCAATAGGCAGCAATGTTTGAAAACCCCAGTAACCTGAAAGCTTCTCAAATCACAGAACTCAGAAAATCAGGTTACACCTCACCAAGAGCAAAAAGGTGGCAGGTGGGGTGGTACACAGTGTGAAAGGGGCAGGTGGGGTGGTACACAGTGGGAAAGGGGGGTGCAGTGCCGGGGGCCCGTTAGAAATGATGTAGAAATTTTTGACACAAATCACCATCCTGGCCCTACCAACAACTATTCTCAGTTGAGTGATCTGTTTGATGCTCATTCATCAGTATTTATTTTAAAGCTACTTAATATTTATAAGAAAAAGCAAGGTCTGAAGGATGATTGGTCTCAAGCATTTGCCACATCTGAGTAAGAAGTGGTTACCCAGCTAGTAGCTGTGAGCAGAGAATGGGAATGTTGCTGAATGAGTGAGCATTTTCAACTGTACTTCACTTTTGACTGGGTCTGGACCTGACCTTCAGCTTTTAGATTTTAATTCCCATGAAAAGTTGCCGTGTCTCCAAAATTAGAGGGTGAATTTCTAATTGGCAGGATCTACAGTAACAGGTGATTTTCAACATATATATTTTAGTGTCTAATAGCAGCTTGTTCCTATCTTACAATCTTACATCTCTCTCTGTCCCAAGAGCCTAGCATGGAACCGGCATCTGACATCTGACTCTGGATATTTTCTGTTGAATTTAACGTATAGCTGAAGAGTTTTCATAAATTCTAACTTCTGCCTGTGTGTTTCTTTGTACTCCATTCTCAACTGTAAACCAAATGCCAGAACATTCTCTTAAAAATAATTCCTAAAATGTCTAAAATGTGACCTTACGTCAAAAAATTATTTGTTAATTTAAGCTTTTCTACAATTTTCCCTTTAATTATTCAAAAATTTACTACCCATTTTGCTCACTCAGGATTTTTTTGTCTTGACTTCCAGAATTCTGGTTCTTATTGAAGAGGTCAGAGCCTGAGGTGGTGTCATTTTCTTTTCCACCTTATCACTAGAAAACCTGAGGCAGAATGGTCAGATGAGAAATAAACATGCTGTCCAGAGAAACAAGAGTTATGGTCAGGAAAATTGGAAACAAACAAGCAAAAGAACAGGCTACACGACTGCGCACACATGCACAGATGCACACACACCTATGGTCCCTCACTTACAGTGTTCTACTTAGAATGTTTTGGCTTTATATTGGTCAAACAATACAGTCAGTGGAAACTGAACTTTGAATTTTGATCTTTTCCTGAGCTAGTGATAATACCATATGACACTCCCTCGATAACTGGGCAGTGGTGGTGAACCACAGCTTCTAGTCAGCCACAGGATCACAGGGTGAACAACCAATACTAGTAAGTTTTTTATTTATGGTATTTCCAACTTACAATGGGTTTCTCAGGATTGTAATCCCATCATAAAGTAAAGGAACATCTACATATGTACACGTATATACACATACATGTGTGTGTATATATCCCCCAATGAAGCACAAAGATAAAAGAATTTGAACCTGTGTAATGGCTAAGGTGAGAACAAAATCTCACGCTGGGAATGGATCCAGGAGAAATGTTCAAAACAAAGATAAAAAGTAGTGAGTTCCTGGTTACAGACATAGAAACTTTTCTAAGCCATTAAAATATGAACAACAGTTATTCTTAATTATTAGGTAAGCATGGGCTTCTCTACTGTATACAATTTCTCCCAAATCAAGCTACTTTAGCTGCTATTTACACTGTATCATTTGGAAATACTATTCTAGCTCGTGTGTGTGAATTTTGCCTCAGGTCAATGAAAGCAACAATTCTCAAGTATCCTCCAGAATAACTATCTCAGTGGTATCTACATATAAATTGTTTTTTCCAACTCTTTTTCAGATTGGGCTCTTTGGCAGATTGTAATTTTTAAAGATGGCCCTAAAATATATCCAATCCCATATGTTCATCTTAAACCTTGCCACTCCATTTTGAGAATTGGAGCCTGGTTTCCCTCTCCTTGAGTTTGGGTAGGCTTGTGACTTGTTTGTAAGCTATAGGATAAAGCAGAAATTGCTCTGTGATATGCAAGGCAAGAAATGAGAGGTGATGTAGCTTCTACCTTCTTCCCTGAGACACTTTCCTCGGAGGCCCTGAGACATGACATAAGAAGGACAACTACTACAGGCCACCATGTTGTAAGGAAGCCCAAACTAGTTCACCCTGAAAGAAGACATGAAGGCAACATGAGGACAGAGAGACGCACGGCCATGCCTGCTGCTGCAATTCTAGCCTTGAACTGTGTGAGGGACCTCAAGCCAGAACTACCCAGCAAGGTGCTTCTGGAAATATTGACCAACAAAAACTATGAGTTATAATCATAAAATGATTGTCCACCTAAAATAATCCAAAGGCTCTGGATCCAGTTAGAAGACTTTATTCAAGCATAAAGTTTGAGGGTGGCCGCCCTGGGACACATGCCTCAAAAGAATGATGTGGGGGAAAGGTGAAGATCATTTATATAAGCAAATCAGAGGTGGGGAGCAGAATTACATTTTCCATACAAAGGCTAGCATATAGATATAAGATTTGATTGACTACTACTGATTACATTCTAAGGACAGGGATGCTTTAATATTACATTATAAAGACGTAGCAATCACAAGGGTCTCTATCTCCCTGTTGTGCTGTCTAGGTTTAAATGGAAAACAGCGAGTCTGGTTAATATATAACATCTCAACATGAAGATCAGGGAGCAATGGTCACACAGCAGAGAAGTAAAACAGCTAAATTAGCCCAGTTTTTAGGACTTAATTTTCTCCCTTGGCATAATACATTTGGGAGGTCCAAATATTTTCTTTTACATAATTATTATTTTTAAGGCACTAAATTATGAAGTGATTTTTGTAATGTAGCAATGGTAACTGGAACACTCTTGTTCCACTGTCCATCACTTGAATATGGAAGTTCCTTCCTAATTAGCAGTGTGCTGGTAAATGTTTAACAACCGGGTCCCCAAGGGGAAAAGCCCTGATCTGTAGTACTCAAGGACCACCTTGGTGTGACTTGGAGTTAACAAGGTAATGTCACTAAAACGTAGAGCTGGAAAGAGTTACACAGCAGTACATGGTTATAGTTTCTTCACCACATAAATACAATAGATATAGATAGCCTCAAAAAGCATAGATAGTAGTAAACCGTAAAATAATTAAGACAGGGTGAATTTTAAGTTTACATTATCTTTGTTTCTAATATTTTATAAATGTGTATAATTTGATAATTATAACTGTTTCACAAATAATTTACGAATTGCTGAGAAATTAACTGCTAGCTCCAGCACTTCATTCCACTGAGCTCTTCTATTGCTGGTCATAGACCTCAGAGCTCAGGGAGTCATTTAAAATGACAAATAAGCTCTCCTTGTTCACTGTGTCTCCTCTCCTGCATCCATTCACTCTTCCTGCTTATCTCACTGACTTCCATTGTTCAGTGATCTTGGACAATCTGATGACCCACAACTATCACAATCATTTTTGCTAGAAGTTATTAGTGTGCCCCACAAGTACCTCACATTCAACTTACACAAAAGTGGAGTCATTTTTATCATTACCCCTCCCTTTTTAGATCTTTGTCTCCTTAAATGGGAGACAAGAAACACCTGGTCCCCGAGTACTATTCAATTTCATCCTTTCCTTGTTCTGTCGTTAGAGATTTCTCTTAGGCCATTGCCTTCAGATTTCTCAACTTTCTTTACTTCCCTTCAGTTGTTACTGTCAAATCCAGGTATTGATTCTTTCTTGATTATTTCAACAACGTCCTTCACCCTGACCTCAGAGTTGCCTTTCTTTCCCCCTGCTCCCTTTCTCTAGGCTGTACCTGTCGGTACAAGACTGTGAGGGGCAGTGACGTGTCACAATCTTTCCTCTTCCATGATTTCATTATTCAGTGTAGAAAACAGAAGAACCAACCCCCTGGGCACATACAAATTCCTATACACACCTGAATATCTGAACTATCTTAACTCAGATCACATATTCAGTCTGACAAATAGCCTGAATTTCCCTTTTGCCCAGTCCATACACTGCTTATGGAAATTCACTGGAGTTTAGGTAATTAAATTGTTCATCACTCATTTCGGAGCTTTCTTCTTTGTACTTATAAACTCTGGCTAATCCAACCAGTTGAACTTGAAATTTATCTAAAAGATATTTGCTATCGTCTGGAGATTTGTCTGTCTTTATTTTTTTTACCCCAATTATGCCGAAGGATAAAGCTATAGAAATACAATTAAGGACACTCAGTTTAATGTCTAGAGAAAAGATTCTTTAGGGAGTTGTGTCTCTTTGATCAACCTTAATTTACAACAGCAGAACCATCTGGATATGATTTCTATGAGTATCAAATTTAAAAAAAAATCAGATAATTTATCCACATGCCACCTCTGAGCTACATCATTTAAGTGACATTAGCTGCATTTGCAAAAATATATTGAATTTTTTTATTAACCCTAGTTCATGTACTCAGTGTTTTAATCTTAATCCTAAGGTATTTGGGTTCAGCATGACTTGCTAGAATTAATAAAATTCATTGGATCATAAAAGAAGATAGAAAAGTTAAATGATCTGAAATACATTTTATATGAGACTTTCATTTTTCAATAAAGCTTCAGAAAACATGCCCGTATTCTACAGGCAGGAATATATTAAAGCCACAGTGGAGATTTCAATAACTTCTGATGTTCACAATGGATTATTTAGATGTTTATAACTGAAGGGAAATGTTTTCCATCAAAATCTGATGAATTATGTTTTCAGGGGGATATCTTTCCAATACAATGGTATATGGTGGGCAAAAAAAGAAAAAAGAAAAAGCTTTAAAAAACAATCTGTCTTAGAAAAGGTAACAGATTTTACTGAAAGATCTTCATGTTCTTAATTCCTGTATAGAGAGTGTTTCAGTTCTTTAAAATCTGGCTCAATACAGACAGCAATACATAAGAGCTGTTTCCTCCTTCCCGGCGCCTGCCTACTGAATGCTATTTTGTACTTGTCAACCACGTCCAAGTGTTGTCAGCCTACCATTTGTCAAAGGCACAAATGCCACTTGCAAAGCTTTACTGCTTCACCTTAAAAGAAAGAATGGCATTTCCATGCAGCTGTCGTGGGACTTCTTGCTATGCTACTCTGTTTTGATTGTTTCCATACGGGATGGGATGGATCCTGAGCTTAGGATAGAACATAAATTATTATGACTACTGCTTACATACCGATGGCGTGTTGCTTTACCAAGAATATGTATTTATTCATTCACCCACCCATCGTTGTCTTTCTGAAATGTTGACTTTAACAGTGGCCCAAACTTTTGAGTGTTACATGCCAGGCCTGCACTAAGCATTGTGTACAAATTCCGATGCATGTCCCCTCCAGGAGGTATTGATCTGTGATGCCCATTTTGCAGGGGAAAAAAAATATGGTTCGAGTGACTTTCAAGTGATGAAGTTTTCTTGCTCTCTACAACCACAATCAGCTTTTAAACAGAAATATCTAGACCTAAAATTAGTCAAGAAGGTGATTTCCAACTCTCTAAAGAGGGTTGCAGATTTAGCTAATAAAACTAAAACATACCTAAATAGATTTAAATTTCACTAATTTTTTCAGTATGTTTTATGAAATATTTTAGATATATTTATAGTAAAAACATTCATTGTTAATTTCAAATTTCACATTGAATGGGCATCCTTTATTTTATCTGGAAACCCTGTTAATAAAACTAGTCCAGACTTCCAAACTTAGATCCCTTTAATGTCTTATTTATCTAGACTCCTGTGGGTCCAAATCTATTTGTCATACTCTCATGTTAGCTTTGATTCTAGCCAGCCTATGTAACATGTAGGATGATTCATGTGCCCCCACTGGATGGCATCAGCAATGCCCCATTGGTCAGCAGCTAACTAGACCCCTTCTATTGCAGTGGGAAGGACATTTGCTACTAGAACTTTCTTTTGACACTGCCCTGGTCTGCTGTATTGCCTGCAGTTTGAGTTCCTGACCCAGCTGGAACCTCGTGTTGACCAATGAGACTTTGTTTTCCCTCTGTCCGGGTTGCTAGTGGGCCCTGCTTACAACAAACCTTTCCAGGGTTCTGCACTTCAGCCTTGGGCTGTGTGACCCACAACGTTTTTTCATTTCCTCAATGGGCATAGGAAAAGTATATTTTGTACCTGACACCCATAAAGTCTGGACATGGATAAGGTGAAAGTGAAAATCATGGGCCTGGGACAGGGTGACCACAACAGATTAAATGTCATTAAAATAGGGACAAAGCACACTGGGGACTGGGAAAGATGAATTTGGGCATAGGGGTATACCTGGAAGTTCAGGGGAGTAACAGTTATAAATGAAAATACAATTACTGCCTTCTACTTGTGCTCTTTGTGGATATAAATGTCTCAAACTACTGGGATGAATTCTTGTCATTGATAGGGCTAGGACAACAGCAAGGCAAGCAAGGCACCTAAGATACAATATTTAAGAAGGTTCTTACTCTTTGGGGTCAATCTTGCACTTCAAAGGTCCTAAAATCATCCACCTCCTTAAAAGTTGTGCTGTAATGACCTTATTCTGCACCCAATTCCTAGACCTGGTGGTCAAACTTTCTTCTTCCTCATCAATGTATTGATTTTCTAAGATTTCCCACAATAACCATGTAAAATAAGGATACAGTGAAACTAGTTTAATACTATTTCTGGAAAGCGCTTTAGGTTATTTAAAGAGTAACACCTCATTTACCAATCAGTAAAATGCAATTGCATGAACTTACAGCTCTGAAATATCAAAACTATCTCCTACCCAGAGTTCACTTACTCTTTGTGATTAAAAGTAAGTGAGATAAACTATATCCCATTTGTGAATCACAGTGCACAAGAACATGGATTAAAAAGAACAGAGACCTCAACTCTAATGCTAGCTCTGTACCTGGTGTGTGGTCTTGCCTTCATGGGTTCAGCTCTTTGAGACACAGTTTCTTTACATGTAAAATGGTTAAATGCCCAATGAAAAGAATTGTATTGATGATTAAATAATAATAATTATTGAGGCTTTATGTATCTTTTTAAAGACACAAGGTGGTCTTGCTCTATTGCCTAGTTTGGAGTACACTAGGGCAAACAGCTCACTATGGCTTCAGACTTCTAGGCTCAAGAGATCCTCTTCCCCACACCTCTTGAGTATAAATGTGTGTTACCCTGATGAGTTCTTAAGAGATGCTGGTTCTTTTACCTCTTCTGTTCTGACAATAACTTCTTATTGCATTTGAAGTTAATTAAGTTGAATTTCTTATCAGAATAAGACACAACACAAATCTTTTTCAAAGCCCATCTGTAATTAAGCATGAGAGCAAACACTAAACTTGGAGCCAGAAATCCTGAGTTTAAGTTTTTAATTGATCTTTAATGGTCCCCGAGGTAGAATTATTTAACCACTCTAAACCAGCTTTATTGTCTGTATAATTGTGTATATTTAAAGCCCTTTCCTCAGAAATATTTCATTAATGATCCTATAATCAAAGCTTCTGAGAATAAATGTTTAGATCTTGTTGTAGTAAGATTTGTGAAATGACTTTTAAAAATTTCACAGAAACTTTTTAGCATCTTTTTGAATTAGATTGTTTATCAAACAATTTGTGATCATTAGCAACGCAATCCAAGCCAAGACCTAATCAAGATCAACTTAGAACAACTAAATTATTAACTTGGCTAAAGATTCTTAAATGGCAATTTTTTAAGTCAATGGGATGACTTGTTATGCAGCAAGAACTTACTGATACATTGGCCTTTAAATTCTGGCTCATTTGCTGTTTCTAAGATTTCCCTAGTTCTCCTGGTTCAAAGCCATTGCTCCTTCTGAATATTTGCAATATATAATATTTGTGCCATCAATTGAAGTTTAATGCCTGGAAGCATGTGCATATATTTTTTATATCCATAATCTGGTAGTAATTGTCTTGTTTAAGAGAATGTAGGATGTCTTTAATCCCATAGTTCCTAGACCTAGCTTTATATAGACATATAAACATTTATTACTCTGATTAATATACCTTTTTGTTCAAACCTTATCTGAATTTTAAGAACAAAAAAGATGGCATTATGTTTGTGCTATATCATTAGTTCTTAATAATTCTGATTTGTGTAGAGTAGAGCCTGAGCATTGGCATCTCTTTAAAGTTTCTCAGGAAATTATAATGTATATCCAGGATTAAGAATTACTGTTTTGTTTAGGCTCAGAATGGAGATTTTTGTTGTTGTTGTTAAAGGAGTTTATTCTTCTATATTCATGGACTCAAGAAATCTTTCCCTATCCCTTCCTAATTTGCTCTGTGTTTTGGCTTATTGATGTCCTCCTGCTCCAGCTCTAGATACAAATGTCTCAGAAAACTCTGCTATTTTTCTTGTTTCCTTCCTATTCCCAAGAAAAGCTGTATGAACTCCTTGGTTCTCTTATACTTTAAATACAAACAAATCCTTTAAAACCAGATTGATTCAGCAGAGGGAAAAAGAATGACACCAGTGGAATACTGGTGTTCTTATAACTTCTAAGTGAACAATCCATTTTAAATAATTAATTCCATTACAGTGCAATTTATATCTAGTTCTAACTAATAATATAAATTAGTTTCAACATCAATTCAACACTCCTCCCTGTTCACATGCTCTCATTAGCCTCCTTGTGGATGTTTTGCTACAGTAATTTCCCTGCCATGCCAGCTGTGTGATTACTGGACTCTTATTGATTCTGAGAAGTCAGTTGTAAGAAAGAAGAATGGACAGAAAGTTGGTTACTATGATAAGCTTGCATTTTAGAGGAGGAGGGCGTCATCAGCAAGGTATTTATTTTCCTGCCTATTTACTTTCCAGAAGAAATGGTGTATATTGACCCTGAAAGGTTCTGATACATATTCAGATTTTAAAACAGTTATTAGGAATGTGGCTTAGAAAATCTTTGTGTTGCTATGCTAGAATTCTTGAGGCTAGGGAAGTTATAAAAAATAAGGGTTTATTTGAAAAACAATTTTGAGCTTGAAAGTCCAAGATTGGGGGCAGCGCTTGTGGCTCAAAGGAGTAGGGCGCCGACCCCATATGCCAGAGGTGGTGGGTTCAAACCCAGCCCTGGCCAAAAACTGCACACACACAAAAAAGTCTAAGATTGAGCAGCTACATTTGGTGAGGGCCTCAGGCTGCTTCTCCTCCTGGGGAAAGAAGTGGCACAGGAGAACCACATGTGCACATGGTGGAAAGGAAGCAAGAGAGAGAAGCCAGGGAACCTTTTCACAAACTGCTCTGGGGAAACCCAGCAGTGCCATAAGAATGAGAACCCACCCCACTGCGGGACATGAATCTAGGGGATCCACACCCACAAC
Organism: Otolemur garnettii; assembly: GCF_000181295.1. NCBI lineage: Eukaryota > Metazoa > Chordata > Mammalia > Primates > Galagidae > Otolemur > Otolemur garnettii. Next base: position 8,266,522 of record NW_003852454.1, on the reverse strand, counting down.
CCAAACCCCTCACTGGTCCCTACCTCTCAACTCTTTCATATTGGATTAAGTTCCACAGAAGCTTTGGCAGGGATGACCATGCCACCTCCAAACCATACCAAGAACTGAATTTACTGCATGAAATGATAATGTCACATGTTACAATGTATTTCTGTATTTATAGTGCTTTCTCTTTCATGATCTTAAATTTTTTACCTGGAAAATCTAAGAAATGAGAAATATAAACACTTCTAGCTGCATGATATCAACAGAGAAACTATAAATAGAAGGGCTTATGTAAGCAACCCTAGGCTCTATGGTGGCAGAGGTGTGACAGATTTCTCCTGTCCCCTCAGAGGTAAGAATTAGAAAGCAAAGATAGCCGGTTTGAGGACCCTGACTGGGAAGTTATGCAGTAGAGAGAAATGATTCCATGTAGAAATGAGCTATATCATTGTTGATCTCTTTTTTTTGTTTTTCTTTTGAGACAGAGTCTCACTCTATCACCCT
>NW_003852454.1:8240523-8265685 GCF_000181295.1 Otolemur garnettii | reverse complement strand
GGTACCCTACCCACTGAGCCACAGGTGCTGCTTCTAGTTAGTTTTCCTATTTCTAGTAGAGACAGGGTCTCACTCTTGCTCAGACTGGTCCTGAACTCCTGAGGTCAAGTAATCCACCCATCTGGGCCTCCCAGAATGCTGGGATTACAGGAATGAGCCACCAGCCACTGATAGAATCACTTCTCCCACTTGAATATTAAAAAATCTAAGTGCTACATTGAATATTCCACAGTGCTAACACATAAGGTACCCAGTGCCTGACCCAGGAAGAGAAGTCAACCAATATTATTGAATAAAAAAGCCATTCTCACTCATGAAGACACCATTGAAAACCAATTGCCCCCTGGTGCAGCACATTATATTAAACTGATGTGTGTAATTTTTGGCAGCAAGCCTCCTGGAAGAGGTCTAGGAATGACGGCATCACATGGATATGTTTTGACAGTCAACTGAGGAGTAGATCCAAAGACTTTCAGGAGAGCAGAGCTGCAAAAATGTAGAATCAGTATTCAGAAAAGGAGGACTGAAGGAAGAGGGTACACAAGCCAGTACCCTAGATGCTTCAAGAAGAGGTGTGGGGACCATTTTTCCTATTCTGTTATGTTGCAGAGTCATCTCAACAGCATGAAGTAAGGGAAAGAACACTGACTTTGTAATCAGAGATGCAAAATCCCTTTAATCATTGTATTAGCTAAGTGATATGAAAACTTGTTGTACATTACTAAGCCTCCATATTTTCATTTGGAAAAAGAAAAAATAGGAAAGTACTTAAATGATTAAGCTTCCTAATAGATTTTTTAAATTTACCTAGAATATAATAAATACTCAAAAATATTTGCCCCATTTCCTCCTCTTCATTTCATTCCTGCGGTAATCCCTAAATTCTTTAAGTTTCAAAGCTTTTATCTTTTGTTGTTAAAAATTCAGAATATGAACTCCTATCACAAGGATCAAATCTGATCATCACTTATAACTACAATCACTTAAACTACAACAACAGTTTAGTCACCCTTTATTTCAAGAATTTCAGGAATTTATCATTTATAAAGGAGTACCTAGTTAATGGCATTGCAATAAAAAGTAAATGGAAAAACACAGGAAAGGTCTGGGTGGATGGCTTATAGCAAGTGCTCAGTAAGCCCAGTCCAGGCCCTGTCCAGCTGCACTCCTTATTGACAGGCTGCACCCTGTCAGTGTTCACCCTCTGTGGGTTACCTGGGTTTGGCCCGTTCCCTTATCCTGAGACAGAAGTCTTTATCTCTATGAATTGCTTTCCTTCCTATTTAGCTGGAATTATACTTACACTGGATTTTCCTTCACAACAAAAGTTTAGGACGTGTAGTTACCTGTGCTTTTGATAAATGAAGTTAATTTTTTGTTGGGCCTAAATCTTGACAATCATATAGAAAATAGAAAGGAACGTTTATTTATTTATTTTTATTTATGGTACTAAAATGTAGACTACTCACCCCAGACTAAGCTTTGAACATTTAGAATTTGTGGCCACGTAATGCTATGAAGTAATTTAAACTTTTGGCTCATCTGCTTTTCATTCTTCTTGTCAACAGGGGAAAAATGAATGGTTTCTGGGAGTGTTCACCTTTACCTACCTCATAATAACAGGGCTATCAAGTGGCTATTTTCTCCTTTCTTTTTCAAAGCTTTCAGTGTCATTTTTACCTCACTTAATTCTCTTAACACTCTTGAGAGTTCATAGGTCGGAATTACTACAGATAAGGAATTGAGACCAGGGAAGGCAAAGGAAATTCCATGAGATTAGATAATTAAGCGACTATTCTTGGGCTGAATTGGGCTCATTTGCCAAGGACAGTTGTAGTTTACACATGTTGCTCCAGCATAATGATGGAATGATCCCTCTCTTCTCTCAAAAAAGAATTTTTCTGTGTTCCCCCTAGTTAGAAAATTCATTGCCTGAATCCCGGTCCTATGCCCTTTCCACTGTAGCAAAGTGGCTTTAGATATATCTGCTCCTCCAGGAAATTAACATCCCGTCTAGGTCACTATCATGTCCCCCGCAGGGCAGCAGAGGGGAGACAAAGCGCAGGCGTGGTCAGCGCCACCTCTGCATTAAAGTGTCCGTTTCCTGGTCAGCTTCCTGCAGGGCAAAGCTGCTTTTCAAATTACCATCAGGAGCATTAATTTCTCAGACTTCATGCTGAATAATGCCCTGAAGTTTGATTTTTTTTATCACTATTTCTCCACACAGCCACAGTCTAGAAAAGTCTAAATCATTACTGTAATTATATAAAAAAGACCAAAGAACTTGACATTAGTTTCCACTTACTAGACAGTTTAGTAGTTCAACTGAATTCCATCATATCTGATTTCATTATGAATAAATATCAACATTCTTATCAAGTTTTCATGTTTCCTTTAACATCTGAATTTAAATTTAAACCATTTCTTCCTTCTGAGCACAACACACCCCGCTGATCCATTAGCCTGCAGGTTGCAAGTTGCACGTGAGGTCAATCTGGGTCTTATGATCATCAGGCTCATGAACACAAACAGCAGGTAGCTGGCAGTGTGAATTGGAGCCCAGTATACCAGTCTCCAGTTTAGCTATTGAGATGTAGATACTTGATACAAAACCTCTTGCATGGAGCATGGTGATAGCTGTTCATGGCTTTTTGTAGTGGTAGTGATGCGGTTTTGCAAAGCATAACAGCTTTATGATATGAACAGGCCAGGTATTGCCAAAAGTCTTTAGATGTAGAAATGAGGCACATTCACTTTGTTCATTCTTTTCTTTTTTCCTTTTTTCTTTTTCTATCATTTTTCAGTTTACAGTTCCTCTTTCCACTGAGGCTTTTCACTATCTCTTCTAATAGGACTATCTTTCCACCCTCATGTTACCCATAAGCCTTAGGCCACTGGGTCTCAAGAATTTCCCTTCCATAAAGGGCTTCTTGTAGATGACTTCCCAGTATGGCCAGGAATCCCAGAGAGGATCTGGCCACATACAACTGACAGGTCCAGCTGGGGGTGCATAAATCCCAGTCTTGTTGAGCACATGGCCAGACGGCCTGCCCAGATTCAGCCCTCTCTTGGCTCTGGGAATGTCAGGGTAACAGACAAGACCTGGCCTCCTGCCTCACAAAGCTTCCAGCCTCCCTAGGTGAGCAAGCACTAAGAAAATAAGTTTAAATGTGCGATGATTCACCTGTTCTTATGAAATAGCACAATGGGGTGCCCTGCAGTTTTGAGAGTTAGGAAAGTCTGGCTGTTTGAGGAAATAACAGGGATACAAATAGAAATGAGGAGTCAAAAAAGACAAGTCGAGGTTATGAAAACCCTTTCAGAAGTGGTTGTAACAACGAGACTCACGAGCTCTCCCTCAGTCAAGTCTGGCACATATCAGCATTGTCTTCCTTTCAGTCCGTGGTGTTTCCGCTCGGCCTCATTTCAGGGCTGCTAACATGGCTGTATGTCACAGAACCTGCTACTAACACTGCTTCCCTGAGGAATACGCCACAGTTTTGGTGTTCTTCTGGATTCCACTTTTGTCTAGGGAAATAAGGTATAAGTAATGTAAGAGACAAATAGCCCTCAAATGTGAGCTGTGAAAATATTCTGTGTATCCAGAGACCTGAGAAGGACAGGGCAGAGGAGGATGGTGGAGCACATGGGGAAGGCCAGGGCTCTCTAGGGAAGGCTCTGTTTGTAGCAGGACCTGGGAAGCGAGCCTGCCGGAAAACCCCCCTTCCCCCTTCCAGCTGAGCTGCAGAGTCAGCACCCATGGCCTTTGGGGCTGTCAGCCAGGAAAGGGTCTCTATGATCACAGAAAAGGAGCTCAGAAATGAAAGACTCAAGGAAGTTTTCAACAGGAATTCTGAAGAAGAGCAGAAAGGCCTATGGGTAGGGAAAAAGTGATGTGCCAGGGACTGAGACTTAGGGATACCCAACCCAGATGCAGTCCACATGCCACGCCCATGCTGGGCCACGTGAGCTGGTCAGTAAGGCGTGCAGAGCCTTCACATATAAACTAAGACTGCAAACTTAACACTTGGAGATAGTGCCCATGCAGCATCCATCTTAGAGTTTAATAGTGCAGTAAAACATACATATCAGCATTTGTTAGATCAGACTGGGCTTAAGGGCCATTCAGGCAGGGAAAGGTAGAGACAGTAGAAAGCACAGATAACACACAGCAAATACAGTCTGGAGTTGGCAGGGCAGCAGGCTGGGAAGCTGAAAAGCCCTATTCATCAGGGCTTTCCTCTCCCTGAAAGGTACAGAGCAGAGGACAGGCTGCATGCACAGCTCGCCCTGGGGAACAGGACTCAGGCCAGAGCAGCACCGGGGACAGGGCAGGCCCAGCAGCAGCACAAGGCTTCCTTGACATGGTGACAGTGAATTCTGCCGATCTGGCGGCCTGGATTCTGTGGCCACCGCAGTGCTTATGACTGGTGACTTACCCTCTGCTGTAGGCACCAGCTGGTCTGAAGAGACAAGGCAGTCATTAGAATAATTAGGACAAATCATTGCAATGAATTAATGAATCACCAGCCTCCCCCTGAGCACCATGGTGGAATTCAACAAAGAATGTAACTCCTGGAAACGCCACAGATAATAAACATTCCTGAACTTTTGTGGCACTGCCTGTGTCCAGGGGACAGTTCATTAGGAGGAAAACTACTTTCCCTGTTCCAGATTTGGCTGATCTGGCTAATTTGGACACTTGTTTAACTGATTTTTTATTAAGATAAGATCCTGGGGGTTAGATGTTGTGACAGCATGAAGGCATTACAAATGCAATTATTGCAGCTGAACTACAAACAAATGTTCTTTTTCTCAAAAGAGAGAAAAAGAAAAAAAATACTACAGTGTTCATTTCCTTTCACTCTGGTTAATGAACTACAGGCAAGATTCAACATTTTAGTAGACACACATTCTGAGGTGGGGTGATATTTCATTCACCAGGAATCAGCGGGAACAAAGCACTGAGGGTGTAGAGCTCATGCCTATGATGGAGACTGTGCTAGGCATGCTGCATAAGGCTTTCTTTTTTTTCTGTTTAAAACAATCATATAAAGTAGATATTATCTCTAGATTAGGTAAGGGAAACCTGAGCATTGGATTGATTATGTACCTTGCCCATGACAAACAAGACTCTAGTGGAGAGGTTCCCTTTCATAGCCTACATTCTTCGATTTGACTCTTTGTGTCTATTTCTAGCTTTTCTCTTCTTAGGAATTGCTCTTCTGCTCTGAGGTCCTTGCTTGAAAAACAAAATCTGATTGGTTATGAATTTTGGTGTAGGGTAAAACCTGCAGGACTCTGTATTTAGGTGGTTGTGCAAAACCTCCACAGTGTCGTAGTGTTTCTGGAATTCTACTCTTCCTGCCTTCTGGATGTTGGAAAGTCAAGATATTCTGAGTTGCTAGTGTTCAATCCAGAAAGTTAATTCTGAAGGAACAAACAAAAAATGCTATATCCTCCAGGTGTGTAGCTGTCGTCCATCATATTCTAGATTAGCTTCTATAAATACCATCAACATTGGAAGTCCAGTATAGAAAAAGGAACTTCTAGAGGGCATTAGGTTGGTGCAACCTCTATTTTCCACAGCCAGTAAATAATACTTTGGCCAGGTGGTGACAAGGCTTTCTATGGGACACTGAAGAAAGTTGACACATATAACATCTCCTCTGAGGAAAATGAGCTGACGCTCTGTGATTGAGCCAGCACAGGTGCATGAAACACAAGTTTAAAAAAACTTCAAGTTCCTAATGACTTTGGGGATTGGATGATGGCACCTGTGTGTTCTTTTTGTCTTTCAGACAAACTAGAAAGAAAAAGAAAAACTAGCATTATCTCACTTAAATCCCTTAAAAAATCATAAGATAATATATATTGCTATTATGAAGAAAAAAAGATAAACTGAGTCATATAGAGATTAAGCTATGTCAAGGCCACAGTAAAAAAGCTACCAGAACTGTCTTTAATGAAAGGATTTCAGGCATCTGAAAATGACTGACCCTAACTGTGTGTGTACACAAGGTCAGACAAGTTCATAAACTCATCCTAGAAAAGGTGCTTTGGAGGGTGGACTAGACACTATCTGTACCTCAACAGCACAGATATTCAGCAATACGCTATGTAACACATTTTCTAGGATGAGCTCACAAACTTAACTGTCCAACTTCATATGTTTGTGTATGCGCACACACACCTGTACTACGAATGTTTATATAAATACATATGTATCTACTCTGAAGAGTGGAATGGTTTCCCTGCTTTTCCTATCACACTTAGATTACATTTAGATGTTATGAGGTCACCTCCCAACTACCATCTTGAAATAATGGAATTTTAAAACTCTAAGGCAACACACACACACATACACACACACACGAGTAAGGCGGGTCTATAGACCCTGTTGGGCAAGTTCCTGATTCACACAGGACCCACAGAAAGCTCCAAAGCTCATGGCTGAGACTAAGCCAGATGGTGGGCGGCGGGATGGGGGGCTCTGATCCACGCACAGTGTCTGTCCTGCTGCCCCGTTGCCCCATAGTTAGCAAAGCATTCATACCCATGGTGTGTGAGCGCGCACACACCCCAAATGAACGAAAAGCTATTGTGCACTCCAGACTACATTTCCTTTCCTGAAATCACTGTTTCTTCTCCTGCAACGCCCAGGTATTCACTATTTTAGCATTTTCACCCTCGCCAGGGAAAGAGAAGATGATTAGAAACAAAAGTAGCGTTGAAGCTGGGGAACTCCCACTCCTATCTGCAGCTTGGAAAGCCTATTCGGATTCTTTATTTACACATTCCCCTGTGCTCCTCGTTAAGGAAAGCATTTACTGCGTGCCTGTTGTAGGTTTTAATGAAGCCTCAGCCACTCCGCGCGCGGCAGGCCACCTGGCGCCAAAGACAGAGGCAGAGCACCTCCTACCCAGGGGCGCGGGGCTCCCAGCCCAGCCTTCTGCTGCCCTCTCCTTTCTTCTGCCCTTAGAAGGAAAAAAAGAAGCCAGCGAGGAATTCAATGCCAATTCTGCCACACACCAAGGAAGCCGTGAAATAATAGCTGCATCAAGAAGACGGGACAAAGAACGATCGATCCACGGGAGGTCCCAGGGCGCGGGCACTCTGAGCAGCAACCGTGCGCGCAGCGCTGCAGCGAGCCGATGCTCCGGAGGATCAGACCGTTCTAAGCGCCAGGCGTCTGTCCCCTCCGCCCCTACCTTTGTTCCGCGTCGGGCGTTTGTGGAGTCTGTGCTGCTGTTCCTGGCGTGATGCTGGCTCTCTGAATTGCTGCCTGAGGATGGGGGTTGCTAACCACTCCACCACCCTCACCCTAGAGATGGCAGCGCTGTTCAAGCCTTTGGTCAACTTTGGCGGGGGGTTCACTTCCTCAGGAGGTGCAAAAGCTGGATTGCCAGACACAGGGACCCTCTCAGTGTTGGAGGGTCTCTTAGACTAGGACCAGGGGGCCCCACAGAACTGGGAAGAGTCACCACAGCCTGGGTCTTGCAGGGCCACGAGAAGCACCATGCTTGGCCAAGTTACTGCTCCTCTCTGGCGCCCAGTTTCCGCCTGTGTTTAATGACTATTTGGTTTAAGGCAGAGTTCTTACATAGAAAACCCATTTTGTTTGCCGAACAAGTGCTGCTCTATGCAGCGGCCGGAAGATGAGCAGGGGTTTATTAGAACTGTGCCGAAATGCAGAAGTTGTTCACAGGATGTGAGATACCCTCTCTTTCTTCATTTTATATTACACTTAACCTAACGTTTGGAAAACAATCGTTTCAAATATAACTCTTGATCACTTCGTGTGACCGAAGCTGCCACCCCCCAAAAGCCATTCTTTGGCCAAACTTATGTAAAATACCCGGTCACCAACCGCCTTCTCTGATGTGCCTTTTCTTTTGTAGTACTTATCACTATTGGGCATTATATCAAGTATTTATTTGCTTATTTGTTTGTGTGTTTATTGTATGTTTTTCATGAACATTCCATGGGGTCAGGATGTTAGCACTTGAAGTAACACCTGACCTATAATAAATATTTGTTGAATGTATGTATGGATTTTCCAGAATTTGACTGGAAATTCTGAAAGTCTGAATAGTAAGATGAATGATCCCTTGCCGCTCTCAAAGGGTTATTTTTCTGACGGAAAAAAAAAGTGATATTTGTAATTTCCAGAGAATGAAAATTCTACGTGTTTTGTTGACCTAAAAAATAATCACTCTCTTCATAAAAATTTTAAAAACACAAGGAGAACCTCAGCATGCCATCCAGAGTAAGGGCTGACAAGGGCAGAGTAGCAGAGGCTGGCTGGGTGCTGCCCATGGGCCTGAGCTGGGAATGACCCAGGAGCACCGGAGGTGTCCCTATGTGAACCAGTGAACCAAGCAGAGGCGGCTGGGAGCTCTGTAATCAGCAACAGACAGCAGGCAGCCTCAGGATTTAGCCTCCTAAAAGCTTTGACTGCATCCAAGTAGTCTGGCAATTTGAACAAGTATGAATTGCTGGATTATCAATATAGTTGTTCACAAAAGTCTGGGTGCTCTTAAGAGATTTCTACCCCCTCTAAAGGATGCTGCTGCCCTTTCCCTCTGGAGGGGCACTGTGTCAAGGAAACAGGCTACTCTTAGGCTTTAGAGCTCTATTGAATCCCGGTTCAATTCTTCTATGCCCTAATTCTACATATTTCTGCAAATTATTAAACTTCCTCTGTAAAATAGGATGAGGCATAGCTCTCTGATAAGATTGTATAATCTTTGGGATGGTTTATAAGGCATTCAGCATAGTACAGAGAATAAAGCATTATTTTCTACCACTATTACTATAGTGGATGAAAAATTAGAAGGTATAATATGTATGTTAATTTCAGCCAACATAAAGAGGCATTCTGCAGAACTACACTGGGACATAAACCAAGGATGAAACATAAACCTTCTGAAAACTGAATCTTTAAAGACATAACCGAGATAGATGACAGTGTCCACAACATACAAGGGAAGGAAAAAGTGTTCTTTATTTTACTTCTTCTTTCCTTTCACTTTTCAAGTTGATGAAAAAAGTCCCTTTCCTTTTTTCTTCTAATTCAATTCACAAATATTTATGATAGTTTTAATATATGACCAATGTCTTGAACACATTCCAAATTTCTTTCCACTGCATTTTAAATGTCAAAAATAAACCCAAGTGGGAAGTTTTTAACTTCTAATCTAATTTTTAGATGGCAGCCTGGATCACAAGGTATGACTCACAGTCCTTCCCTAGTACTTTTACCTTCTCTGTAGAAGGCAATATGTTTCATGGTTAAAATCTTGGGATCTAAAGAAGAAAATTTCCGGAACTGTCACTTACAAGCTAAGTGATTTTGGCTTAACTGTAAAATGGTTCTAATAGCCCCAGTCTCTTGGGGATACTATAAAGATGATGTTAAAGTATGCAAGTAAAATACATGTCATAGAACTTGACACATTCATAAGCCTTCAAAAATATTTTATATGAGTTTTATCATTCGATGTCATAAAGTAGATGTTAAAAAAATGTCACATCTTTAAAAATCTTAATAGAAAGCAGGTATGGTTTTTGGTTCATAATATGGACCATTTGAGTAAAATACCATTTGTCACAAATACTACTAAATTTCTCAAAGTTGGTTTTCAAAAGCAGAGTGGTATCCACATAATAATATCTGGACAGAAAAGAAAGCATGAATGACGTATACAAATGTTCTCAAACACAGAGTTCCCGTTTGCTGAAAATAATCTTGTACTGCTTTAGTGTACAAAGCCATAATGATTTTAATTTCTTAGATATAATCATATAACAATCATCAAATTCAAGACGTGTCTACACAAAATACAAATTTCTTTTTAAAGTCAAAAATTTAATAACAAAGATTGATACTTAGTTAAAGAAAGATCCAGGGCTATGAAACCAAATTTGGGTTGAGGGCAGAAAATTTTTCAGTGCCTTAATTCTCATTTCCAGGATTGTCTTAGAATCACAAAAGGTTGGAATTAGTAGTGCTCTCACTCAGGGAGTGTATAGCATAGAACTTGCCCTGTGGAAGCCTACAGACTTGGCTCCAGGACAAGCTCTGTGAAAATTACCTAACAACATCCAGTTTCAATTCTCCCAACCCTATGATGTCACTAACACCACCAACCTCATAGGATTATTAGGGAGATTAAATGAAAAAATGATTATAAAGCCCTCTGCATAATGGCAGAACTAAGACCAGAACCTCAGTCTCTTGATCCCTTTCCTATATGATGGTTTTTGTTACAAATATAATTGGATGAGCACCTACATGCAATATACTACAGTATTGAAATACTAAAGTTAAAAGATATCTAACAAAAGCTGAATGAAAGACAGATATAAATACTAAATACCACAGATGTGCTAGGCATACATATGAAAAATACTCCATCTCTTTTATAAGGTCTTGGTCTTTGTGGTGGTTTTGGTTGTTTTGCTGTTGGTGGTAATGGATTATTTTTGTTTATTTGGGTTTTGTCTCATTTTGTTTGCTATACAAAGTTTATATAGCAAGGGATAGTAAGACTTAAGAGTTCACTTATTTTGCCTTGTATTTTAGGCCCATTGATGAACTCTTCAAGAAAATTGTAGCTACTATGCCAAAAACCATAGCCATAATTACAGAAGCATAGATGCACCGGCAGCAATGTCTCTAACCGTTGGGTTAGAGGTGCTCAATGGCACCCATTTCCTGGACATCTGGCTTTTTTCTTCTGTCCTGGAGAATAGAATAGAGGACATTATCCTCCAGGACTAAGAGAACCTCAGCCATTATCTTTGACATTGGGTTAAAAATAATTCTACCTTGCTGCTTTCCCAAGCTGTCAAAGGCCATTTTCACATTTGAAAAGAAAGATTTTCCATCCCTGGATAATTTCCAAACCCTTGGCTGTTTTCTGTACTTTTTTCCCATGAAGGATTTGGCATTCCCCTTCACTTATTCTCAGAAACAGCTTTAGGTTTATTTTTTGTACACGTTACTTGATGAAGAGGGTCCATCCACCTGTTATTGTCAGCCAATATGCAAAGATGGGAGTTGGTCCACCAAACTTTGTCGGAAGGCCAGCAATTCTGGAGAATGAGAGTAGCCTCTCCAAGATTGTTCTGTTTTTCAATTTCCAAAATCAGTTTTATACATAAAAATTAAAAACAAGAACCATACTAACCCTTATCTTAATAGTAATCACCACAACTCATGACCCATAATAAACAATAATTGACATAAACAATGATCCATACAGCAACATTCCAATTCAAAAGTTAATCTCCTGAATCAATTGCCCTACACTACTTAAAATATACACTTTTAGGTTATAGCCAAATTTACAAAACAACAAGGATGGAAGACATGAGGTGAAGGTCACATACACCATAGACTGGTCAGACCAGCTCTGTCGTCTCAACTTTAGCTTTACCGACTTCATCTTATACTCACTACATGTGCTCTCAATAACACTTTTCCTCCACACAGATGCCTCACTCCCATCTGCAGGCAAAGGTGTTTCTCTGTAATGCGCAAATAGCAGTAGCCCATCACTCACTCCTGGTGACTAGTGTGTCTCCCTATCCTGCAAACCCCTCTGACCCAAAGGAGGCAAACATGGTATTCAATAACTCTTTAATAAGAGTCCAGGATTTTCACTGAAAAGCATCCCTCATAGGCCATTGTAGATCAAACCATGTGGGGATTGCACTGTTAACTGGTTCTTTGGGACACTCCAGAGTTCAGAGCAAAGATGACCTATACTTTCTTCTGTCATCTTCTAAAGCTCTGTACCATAACTTTCCTGGCTAATTTTTGGACAAAGAAAACACATTTTCCATGAAAAAAATAACACTTTTTAAAGACTGTGCTCTCAATCTACATTTAAGGGAGAACACAAAAACCACATGTTCTCCCCTCTTCTCTTTCTCTCTCTCTCTCTCATACCAGACTCTAGCTAATATATCCAATTTGCATTACTAATAAAAATAATACTTCTCAGTTCCAAGCAGGTTTCCCATGCATTTGCATGACTAAAACAATTCCCTGATGTGGCCCTTTCACTACAAAGAGAAAAATACATCCCAAAGATAAATAACCCCACCACCACCACCCACTCTAGGCACTGCCAAATGACAAGCTTCAACAAATACCTAGTGTAGCCCCATTGAACTCTTCATGCATTTCATCTTAAAATCACTAGTAAAAAAAAAAAAAAATCTTGTCACACAACACTTATTGGTACTAGCTAAAACTGAAATTCATTTGGTAATACTTACCATATTTAAAAGTCCTGTGGTACTGTTTATTCTGTATAATGTGGAGAGAGAATATGTCCGTACCATTGGTTCTGGTGTGAGTCACCATCTACTGGAGCAAATAAGAGAAGCAGAGGTACAGCAGCAATTCAAAGCAGAAACAATCGTTATAGCAGAGATTAAGAAGTTATCAACGTTCAGAGGAGAAAGAAATTACCTTGTTTGGAAAAACCAGAAAATCTTCAGTATAAGGGTATTTGGATTAAATGTTGAAGCACTGAATAAATTTACAGACAATTTGATGGAAAATGGGGAAGAATATTCCAAGTGGAATATCTAACAAAAATCAATGTCATAAAGACTGGAAGACATTTTATGAACAGTGTATACCAAATTAGCTTATCAGTTACTAGTATTTTTTTTAATGAGAGAACAGTTTTTTAAAAAACACATTTAATGTCCCATATGAATACTCAAAAGCTATTCCATCACCTTATACAGAAATGATTTCATTTATTTACCAGGATCCACTAAAGAAAGGCAAGTGATGATTTCCCTACATTTCTCAGTAAATAACTCAGAGCAGAAAGATCATCCTAAAATCACCAGTTCTGGTTTCATCCTGATAATTCACTGATTTAACTCAAATAAAATGCATAACAGAGAGCCTGTTGCTGAGTAGGTGCTCTAAGATGATAGAGGCAGGTAAACCATGCTAGAGTGAAATCAAGAACTAAAATATGGTTGCTTTTCTCTTCTCTTCTGGAAGAGATGGATGGAATGGTCCTGGGCTTGATATCATGTGATATATGTGCTCCCATTATGAAAGTTTTGAAATAAATAAAAATCAAGAAACATAAAATCTGTAGGAACAGAAACAAATGAAGCCCTCCCAGCAACACCAATAACTCTAGCAAGTTGGAACTTGCACAGGCGAATCACAAGGATGCTGCCACTTGTGTTTCTTGGAAGAGAAATAATGGACCACAACACAGCCTGTCTCAAAACTTTCATAGTGACTCATGTACATGACTCACTGAAGTTTGCTTTGCCACGTTAATCTGCTGTGATTGGGGAGTGACTGGATGATCTCCCTTTTAGCATTCCCAAAATTCTAACTGTCACCAGTTACTGGCTTCTGAATTCATGCCCATCATTTGTGATTAGGGAATATGTTCTTTTTTTATTAGATATGTGGCAAACAATGCTTACAATCAATCACCACTTTGTGAATACTACTAACTCATTTTTGCTTTGTGGTCAATGGGATCTACTTTGAAGGGCTACAAAACTAACAAAATGCCATGAATTATTGTATAGAATGGAGTGAGACTGTATATACTCACAGCACTGCACACATAAGGCACTGAATGAACAGACGCACTAGATGAATTCTTCCGGATTTGAATAATCAACGATCCGCAAAAGTATGCAACTGCTCCTCAGTTTTCCCTGAACAGAGATTAAATTAGTGGGTATTGTAAATAACACTTTGCAGAGCAAAACTAGACTGAACAAATACCTACCTTTGGAAATAGATGAGAGATGATGAAAAGAAATGCAGCGTGGAAAAATGCTCAGAAACATAGCCGAGGAGGCTATAAAACAGCAAATCTGCAACGTTTATAATGCATTAAGGAAAATGAAAGGAAATCATGAGACCATTTGTGTATATTGGCCTAAAGAATAGGGACGGTTGAGTTCTTCTATGCTTGCTCCTGTAGAAGTTAGAATCATGCAGCATAAGAATCACAGAGCTGATGTTAAAGAAAGAAACTTGGATACTTTCTTTTATGATCAGTTCCTGGCAGCAATCTCCTAGTGTCAGCTTCCTCATCTACATGGGGCACAATGCAACACCTACCTTTGGGGTTTCTGTGGGAATGTGATTTATGCAACGGTGCTTTGTAAATTGTAAATTGGGCTCGGAATGTTAGTCATTAAAATTATTATGTTATTTTATAATGATACCATTTTGCTATGATACTCTAAAATTTTCATTTTTCAGATATAGAAATTAAACTCAATGAGGTTAGAGTCATAAAAAATTAATACTTACAGTTTAATGATTGCTTAATGAACATCGGGCACTCTGTTTCCTTGTCTTTATTTAATCTTTATGAGTCTACAAAGTAGATTATTTTATCTACAGGTGAAGAAACTGAGGCTGGAGGGAGTGACATAAATTTCCCAAATCAAATAGCTCATAAAAGGCAAAGATGGGATTTAAATTTAAATCCAGGTACATCTTTTATAAGGTTTAAACTAGTAATCTTTATATTTCAATGTAGTAACATCATAATTAAGTGTCTTACTACAAAGGGGACTATACTAATTAGTGGTAAGGGTGAGAGATATATGTAATAGTGTTCACTGTGTTCCTCTGACATGGACAAAAACAATCTCACTGAATAGCATTCCCCCAGAGCTAGAGAATACCTAGCAGTTATGGAGAACCAGCTAAAGCCTGGAGTCTGACAGCAGGTTAAAACCAAAGTCCTTAGAAGACCATATGTCAAAATAAAAAAAAAAAGTAATTTCTGTCATCAAAAACAAACAAACAAACAAAAAGATGTAAGTCATAAATTTAGAGGAAAAGCAGTCTTTTAGGAATCAAGATAACAAAATAACTATAGTGAAAATGCTAAAGGATTGAGTGGAATATGTAGCTACCATGAATGAAGAAATGGGAAACATTAGCAGAAAGATAGAAAGAATAAAAAAGAACAAAAGAATATTTTAAAGTGAAAAAATATAGTTTGTGAGAAATTCATTAGGTGGGTTAGCCTTACAAAGGACTATATGGACCAGAGGAAACCCATGAACTTAGAAACACATGTATAAAAAAATATCAACAAGAAGCACAAAGATAAAAATGAGTGAAATAAGGCTTAGTGCCTATAGCACAATGGTTACCATGTCAGCCACATACACTGAGGATGACAGGTTCAAACCCAGCATGGGCTAGCTAAACAACAATGACAACTGCAACAAAAAATAGCCAGGCATTATGGCAGACATCTGTAGTCCCAGCCACTCAGCAGACTGAACAGAGGCAGACTGAGGCAAGAGAATCGCTTAAGCCCAAGAGTCTGAGGTTGCTGTGCGCTGTGAAGCCATGGCACTCTACCAAGAACAACATCATGAGACTCTGTCTCAACAACAACAACAACAACAAAAAGAGTGAAATGAAATAAGTAGAACACTGGAGATCTGAGATAGAACATGAAATGAACTAACAGGAATAAATAAGAGTCACAGAGGGAGAGTGGGGAGGAAATTAGGCAGAGGAAATATCTGAAGAGACAATAACCAGGAACTTTTCAATCTAGACATGTGAAAAATGATGGATTAGGCAGCTCTAACTTGTCACCTACCCACAGAATCATTGAAAACAGGCAGAAATTATCAAAATTAACTTTGTAGAACTCAAGAAAATGGTGAAGAGGCTACAATAACCAAACAAATGCTGAAACAAAAGGGCCCTTCAGAATGACAGATAAGTCCAATCTTTGAACAGTCTT
Organism: Otolemur garnettii; assembly: GCF_000181295.1. Lineage (NCBI taxonomy): Eukaryota > Metazoa > Chordata > Mammalia > Primates > Galagidae > Otolemur > Otolemur garnettii. The sequence continues at coordinate 8,249,891 of NW_003852454.1, read as the reverse complement.
GATCTTGACCTCCCACAAACTTTGAATAGTCTTGGACTTGAAATGACTGTCGTTATGTTCCCAATATAAGACCCTTTTCCATGGTTCTTGAAGAGTAAAATCTTATTTATAAATATCCTGTTTATAAAAGCTGATATGTCTCAGGCTACTGGAAGGACTGACACAAATTGTAAATCCCTGTTTCGGTGAACTGGGAACTTAGCCTGGAAAAGCAGCTGTCATTGCCAGGAAACACTGTAAGTCAAACTAACAACCCTAGGATACCAATGGCAAAAGCTGACAACTGACTGCCTAAAGTCAAGAGTAAAAACTAGGGAGAGCATCTCATAGAAAATTAAGACATTCAGAGCTGCTATGTATGTATGTATGTATGTATGTTGGGGAACCTAGAAAGCCATATATGCTCACAAGACAAACGTATTACTAAAAGTGTAGTTCTTGTCCTTGATGCTGAATGAAGAATGAGGACAAGCCATTTGAGAAAAAATAAAGAGTTTATTAATTTGCCAGCAAATGAGGAAGATGATAGACTCTCATCTTAAAGAATCATTATTCTCCCTTTAGGCAGAAATACAGGGCTTTTAAAGGTGGGGTTAGCTTTGGACAATTGTTAGCTTTGACTAAGGTGGTTGAACTGTGAGTGGTGGTCTTGTTCATCTTATTTTCCATGAAGATGATCTCCTGACCTCTATCTAGACAATTCTTTTGACACATCTCCTGTGATTTAAGATAGTTAGAGACAGACATTTTTCTGTCCCTTTGATTACTGGCCTTAAGCAATAATGTAGGTTTTAGCCTCCAGAGTAGGGTAGGGCGGCTAAAGAGACAATTTGTAGTACATTTTGCCCTTTTAAAGGCCCTTACTACTGTTACATATGCTAAGACTGGAAAAGGTGGTCTTCTCTCTTTCTAAATTTGTTCTGCCAAGTTTCAAAATTTCTTAGGGTCTAATTTCTTTCTCCAGGAATGGAAATGTCTATTGGCTGACTGTCCCACAATTGTATTCTGAAAGCATGTTACTTGTTCTCTAGCTTCACCCCCAGAATAGACCCTACCTAGACTCCTATCCATACTTGTTTTAGATAATTTAGAAAATGAGATTTTTAACTAATGGTATTATATGAGGTTTTACACTTAGAGTTGATACTGGAAATAGGTAAGAATTTTAAATATGCTGGGATGGAGGTGAGTGTATTTTGCACATAGAAAGGAAATACATTTGGGGAAGTGGTTGTGGGTTGAATTGTATCCCACAAAAGACATGTGGATATCCTGATCTCTGGTACCTGTGAACAAGGCCTTATCTGGAAATAGGGTCTTTGGAGATATACTTATTTAAATTAAGGTTCTACTTGAGTAGAGTAGGCCCTAAATCCAATGACTGATGTCCTTATAAAGGGCCATGTGAAGACCCAGAGACACAGACACAGAGGAAAGATGGCCATTTGAAGACAGAGGCAATAGTTAGGGTGATGCAGCTACTGGTCAAGGAATGGTAAGGATTGCCAGCAATGACTCGAGGCTAGGCATAGCAAGGGATGGTTCTTTTCTAGTGCCTTCAAAGAGAGCATATACTTGTGAATATTTTCATCTCAAATATCTAGCCTCCAGAATTGTAAAAGAATAAATTTATTTTGTTTTAAGCTTTCCAATATATGGATTTAGGGGGGAGGCTCTAGGAAACTAATACAACTGCCTATAAAAAAAGCAAAAATAACCCCACTTTAATCATAATTATCCACATAGATAAAAAAGAAAAGTGATGAAAAAATGATAAGACAAAACCAAAAATATAGGAGTAGCAATATTAATATTATAAAAAATAGATTTCTGGCCAGAGAGTAAAAGTCATTTTGGAAAGATGAAAGAATGAATATATCAAGAGAACATGAAAATTTATAATGTTTATGTTCCTAATAACAAAACACATGAGGCAAAAAGTGATAGAATTGTATAGAGAATGACAATTATTGTAGAAAATTTCAATACACTTGCTTTAGTAATTGATAACACAAATAAATAGACTACTAAAAAGAATATTGAAAATATGAAAAACACTATCAACCACCTTGACAAAATGAACATATATAGAACATTCCACCCAATAACAGTAGAACACTCATTCTTTTCAAGTGTATAAGGAACATTTTTCTAGTTAGACTATATTCTGATCCATAAAACAGTTCTTAATAAACTTAAAAAAATTCCAAGTTGTAAAAATGTTTTCTCTGATAACAACATAACTAAATTGGAATCAAAAATAGAAAAATGTTTAGAAAATTTTCAAATAGTAGTAAATTAAATAACAGACTTTTAAATAAGATATCAATACGGAAAATAGAAAGTATTTTGACCTGAATGAAATGAAACACAGTGTATCAAAGGCTATGGGATGTTGCTAACACATGACTCCTGGAGACATTAAATATCTGTATTAGAAAAAAGAAATAGTACCAGAACAAAATACTCAGTGTTTATCACAGGAAACCAGGAAAAGAACAGCAATATAAGTGAAAAATTAATAATAAATGTTAGGACAGAAAGCAAAGAAATATAAAACAGATCATTAAAAACGTTAAAGAAATCAAAGTAGGTTGGTTATTTAAGAAGATCAGTGAAATTGACAAATTTTGATGAGATTGATTAGAAGAGAGAGAATACATACTTGACCAATATCAGGAGGAAAAGAATGATAATCGTGGCATTACTACAGATTCTAAAGGTGTTAAAAGAATAATGAGGAAGTAGAATGATCAACTTTTTGCCAATATATTTGACAACTTAGATGAGATAGAAAAATAAATTGTTAAAGACACAAATTAATAGTCAAGAGAAACAGATAGCTTTATTAGCCTTATATTTATTATATAGTACATTGTATATTATATATATTCAATTTCCTTAATAGTTTTATATTTAAAGAAATTGTACTTGGACAAAGAACATTCCAGGCCCAGATGAGTTCAGTGATAAATGATATCAAGCATTTAAAAAGTAAATGAAACTACATCTACACAAAATCTTCAAAAAGTTGGAAAGTAGGTAATATCTGCCAAATTGTCTATGACCGAAGATTATCCTAATACCAAGCCCATAGGCAGATGTCACAAGAAAGAAAACTATAGACCTTATATTCTTTGTAAATATAGATAACAAAATTCTAAATAAAAGTTTTAGAAAACAATATTCAACTACATATAAAAATATTTATATATGATAACCAAATGGGTTTGTCTCAGAACTGCAATCAACCAATCATTTAACACTTAAAAATTAATCAACAAAATTCACTATTTTACTAAACTAAAAAATAAATAAATCTCAACAATTAGACATAAAGCATTTGACAATTTTAATAGGCTTTCCTGATACACCCTTTTAGCAAACTAGTAACAGAGGGAGCATCCTCAATCTGAAAAAGGATGCCTAAGAAGAACCCTGTAGTTAACAACAACTTTTATGGTAAAAGACTGAATCATTTTTATAACATCAAAAGCAAATCGTGGATTACTGTTGTCACCATTTCTATTCGATATTTACTGAAGATACAGTTGGTACAATAAGACAAGAATAAAATAATACCCCAAGGAAGGACTAAATTAACTGTCTTTAATCACTGATGCCATAAAAGCATTGTAGAAAGTCTAATTAAATTCACAAAAATCTACTGAAATTAATTATAAAGTCTATTAAATACTAAATGCATCACAGTCCCAGAATGCACAGCATATTTACCCAAGTGAATTTTATTCATAAATACTTGCATCAAAAAAATAAATAAATACTTGCATCAAACAAAATCAAAATTTTAAAACTAAAATTACCATTCAAAACGTATGACATACTTAAGAGTACATCTGATAAAATATGTGAAATGACTATACACTGAAAACTACAAAACATTACTGGAAGAAAATTCAGGATAGCTGAATAAATGAAAAACTATATAGCATTTTCATAGATTGGAAGGTGTAATATTGTTAGGTATTCTCTTCAAATCAATCTTCCAATTAAATACCATCCCAGTGAAAACCATAGCCTTTATTGTTGTTATTGATGTGTTAATTATAAATTTTATTTGAACAGCCAAATAACTTCAGAAAAAAAACAGAACCAAGTTTGAAAACTATCTGATTTCTACACTTATAGTAACCAAGACAGTGTGCTGGTACCATGGATAATTGCTGTTATAAAAACTCATGAGTCTGAACATTTCATAGCTATGTAAATTTTACCTCAACAAGAAAAAATTGAAAAAACAGAGAGCTACAGATAAAAATTAGCTAATTTATCAGTAGATTTAATAAGTGCCATTATTCCTCCTTTCCCAGTGGTAAAAGATAAAATTGGGAAATACTTTGAGCTTCGGTACCGTGTGAACAAGAAATTAACCCTTGTAAACCAACAAGATTTTGGGACTATCTGTTGGTGAGGCATAACCAAGCAAAAGAAAATTAACAAACAGATCAAGTCTTATTTGTTCCAAGACAAATTGCCTGCCTATTTTGCCATTTTTTTTGAAAATTTGACCATCTTCAAATGTTAGAAGTATAAACTATAACAATTACCTGTAATGCCTTATTTGTTTTTACTTGTTTTATTGTTTATTTTTTCTAGTGAAATAGTAAAATTCCACACAGCAGAGGCCAAGTGACAGCGGGTGTGGAAATTAATGCTGGAAGCTGAAAGTATGGCAATCCATTGTTGTGCTTTTTAATTTTTTTAACAATAGAAATGTAAGAGGGTGATCATGGCTGCAAATGGCAATTATTTTGAAGTTGGTGGAGGGGAGATCTTTTCTTTTTGGATTACTGAAGGTCAAAGAAAGAAAGATAATTTCCCAGGATCCTTTTCCCCTCTCCTGAAGGAGAGAGGAAATGTTGAGTGTTAAGTTTAGAAGAAGAGAAAGGATTTGAAACCAATACAAATTGTATACCATCTACTTGGCAATTTACAAGATGTTTTGTGTACATCATGTCACTTAATTATCAATTTTTATGTAAATTATCTACTATCATTGTTTTAGAGATGAGGAAACTGGGGCTCATGGATTAAATAGTACTTATTTTTCAAATGACTACCATGAAATCTCAAACCCAGGTGAGCATGATAATGAAGAGTGCTCTCCCATGCTGCCTATCTTAATTTCTCCTAGAATCATTGCCAATGGCTCCCATTATTGAGTCAGAATAGCGTTCAAACCACCATCCAAGGACCAGGAAGAAAGTGTTATTTGATTTATAGTAAAGACAACATATCAGGCTTCTTTAATTGCTTCTGCATTATTTAGCTTCAGAAATACCATCTATTTATCACCTGAGAGTTAATCATACTAAATTTCATCCATTAAAAACAGAGGCCATTAGTCAGAGAAGCAACAACAAAGACAGTGCTTATGAAAAGCAGTCACAGTCTTGGGTGTGGGCTGGCATTGACCCAGCTGCCTATTGGCTAATGACATAGCACAGAATACACGGGAGGGATATAACCAAGAGAAGTCAGAAATATTACTTGTTTTTCAACGAAAACAAAGAATAAAGTGGAAAAATAGTATTCTGGTAAAGTTAAAAACATGTTAACTCATAACCTAATCACCCCAAAGCCTTTAGGTTTTAATACCCTGGTGACCTAATCACCCAAAGCCTTTACCTTTGAATACCATGACCTGAGGGTTAGGTTTCAACATGTGGACTAGGGGGAAAGCAAACATTCATAACAAATGTATAAAATCGAAGTGAGATTTGCAGGTCCTTCATAGGTCATCCAATATCAATCAGAGCACAATTAACTTAGATGTTCAACATCATTTTTATCAGTAATATTCAGCTTACCATATGAGACTTTTCTTAAGAGCTTTTCTAAAAATACTCTAAGTGATGTGGTCAAGCAAAATTGGATGGAGCCCAGTAAAAGAGAAAAGTGCAAGTCAATTTCACCAATATTTCAACTTTTCCAGGTTATTACCACGCTATGTTATTTAAAAAGATAGTCGAACTTGGCCATACACACACATACATAATGACAGGAAATAGAAATTTAGAAGGGATTATATTTATTGAAGTTTTTTATAATGTGCAAGAAATTTACACATCAAACTATTTAATGTTATTTATTAGCAATTATGTACATTTTGTTTGCCTACCATTTACATGGGGAATCTGAAGATCAACTAGTTATATACAGAGAGTGTCAAAAATGTTTACATCCACCATCCAAGGACCAGGAAGAAAGAAATGTTTTCATTTTAAGAAAGGAAAAAAAATTTGTAATACTCAATACACACCAATAACAAAAGATAAATACAAGTCCCTGTGAGCGCCTTTTGTAATCGCAAAAGTAAAATGTGACTTGAGTATTACAAATTTAATGCAGTTTCTTCTTTTCTTAAAAGTATACATATTTTTTGGCTCCCTCTGTATTTTGCCTAAATTCATATAGGACTTTAAATCAGCCTTTTTTGTTTTTAAACCTTTTGTTTTTATTATACCTACCTTTGCAGATTCTCATGACTTTATAAAGCCACAAGCCTTGCCCTTGAGGAGATATTAGGGGCAAGATATCAGAATAGCTGAACATTGGAAACCTCTTCATACAGACCCTACAGCAGACACATGTCAGCAAAACTCCAGACCAAATTCACTGGGTTGCCATTTGAAATTGTGGGGCTGAGTCCGTGAATGTGGCAACTTCATGCTAACCTGGGATTCACTGAGAGAGAAGCAGAAAATGTGGTGAGGTCTGGCCTTGTCCCTTAACCCAAATCCCAGACCTACGTGACCTGGGGAGGCAGGCAGCACAGCAGGTCAGTGGTGGCACCACAATTCAGAGTTCACTCTTTTCATCCAGGAAAAGTTAAATTAGAATGTAAGGCCTCTCTTTCCCACATTGATGCCATGTTTTCTATTAGTTTCTATGCTATTTTTTCTTGTATGCCCCTGGGCGTCCTTCTTAAGGCTTCCTATTAACTTCCTGTTAAAGAAAAAGAACATACAGTCTCTTTGTGATTCCAGAGAGGTCTCCAACTTTTCCGAAACACCCAGTATCTGCCAGCAATGTATACTTATTATACAAATGAAGAATCTTTTGGATCGTGCTTGTGACTTATTTACAGATGATTCCCTAGTGCATAGCACAGAGCTTGCTCTGTATGTTCTGTCATTCATGCAGCAAATATTTACTTAGTATCTTTGTATCAGGAGCCAGGGTGACAGTGGGACACAGGGATAAATAAGAGACTGGGGTCAAGGATAGACTGTGGGAAACCAAGTGATCAGATCATGACTAAAGTGATCAAGTGAGGCACATATGCAATGTGACTCTTCCTTAGAGTAACTGAATGGGACAATCAGGTTAATTCTTGTGCCAGACAAGGCAGAATCTTGAAGGTTAACTAGGAGTTTTCAGGCAGAAATAGAGGGGCTACAAAAGATAGTCAGAGGCAATTTGTCCTTTAACCAGGCCATTGCTCAGAAATACTTTACTTGTATTATTCTTCCTGGCACCCTGATTTATGAAATATTTATTCCTAAGATGAGAATTGCAGTCCGATTTTAGCCTGTCCATTTTGACAATCTGTGATGACTCTGGCAATCATCACTTGCCCCTCTCCCTTCCAGGCAGCTCCATTTCTGGCTCCATTCAGAACTCTGCGTGATGCCTCATTGCTGACGTGTCTTCAGACCGCAAGTGAGATGCGTCTTACACGGGAACTGCTGGATGTGCTGATGCTGATCCTCTTCCAGATGATGAGAGACCAACTCAGACAAAACACCACAGTAAGCAGACAATGGCAGACCTTAGGCCCAATTCCAGCTAGCTGAGCCAGCTGGGAGTCACATACTAGCAAAATCCAGAGATTTCAGCCTCACTTTTGGCCCCTGGGAGTAGTATATCACTCCCACACCAGGGAGTGGGATACTGAGGACCTGAAGATGGAAGGCCATGTGACGGCGGCAGGAATGAGATCTGTATTGAGATTTTACTGAGATTAGACCATTTAAAGTGATTTTTCTTTGATTAAAAATTTTTCAAGATAATTGTTTTATGCAAGAAAGAAAAACAAAATTAAGGAAACATTTTTGTTGAGCCACTTTTATGGAAAATCCAGGTAATGTTCTAAAGAAAGGAAACTGTATTAAGATAGATGGGGGATGTGTAGGAGAGAGCGGGGCAGAAAGAGAGAGCGAGAACTTTCACCAGGCGTTCTATCATAGCTGTACTTACGTAAGGGTAGCTAAAACAAAACCTTGTTTCTGCCGCCTTACAAAGTGAAATAACCTGTTAACACAAGTGTTTGAAATGTCGGCTCCAGGAGAATAATGGAACTAATTTTTTCTGCACCTGCAAAGTGAAACCAGTCTTCTTACAGACACATCTCCATCTTCTCGCAGGCAATTGTGTTCAGAAGTCAGGAGTGAGGCAAAGGTGATCTCTCAGAGGTAGAATTTCAGACTTCAGGCATGTAACCCATAACTTTACTGAGCATTCAGTAAGCATATTCATGAGAATATCTTTCTCTTGTTTCCTTCAAAACCTCACATTTTCTTCTCTCAGATGGTAAATTCCTGCTCTCAGCCACATAAAGACAACATTATAAGTTTTACCACATATTTCAAATATTACAGGTCAGGTTCTTCTAATTTAAGTCTTGCTGAATCTCCTGGTCAACTAACAGACCCAACGCATCTCTGTTTTAATTCTGTTTTGTGTTTCAAATCCCCCAATCTTTGGCTCTTATTCAAAGAAGGATTAGAATCAGTTTCTAAAATGAAAAGGAAGTGATATAAATGAACAGTCCTGTTTGATCTGTCCATTTTGAATACTTTGTGGTGCAAACAGAGAACAGTGGAGGAAGGAGTGGGTCAATTACTGAATCTGGCCAGGTCTTTCACGCTTTCTCCTTCAAATGAGAAGGCTAAGGAAGCAGTGCTTCTCTCCCCAGATAACTTCTCAGATGAGAATATTTAAGCATTTTAACTGGAATCATAGAATTATAACAGAATTACTCAAAACACTGTGCATATCTGCCTTTATTGAAATTATTTTGTCTAAGCATACAGACAGTGCCAAATGTGTACACATAAAACCACTTACCTCAAAAAAATAAAAGGTTTGTGACTGGATGTATTAAATATGATTTAGAAAATGCCTAGCTGAATACTAGAAAGGGATAAATTACACTAAAGCAGAGATATTATAATTAAATAATAGTTGCACCAATAAGCTACTTTGTAAGATCTTACTTTATTTAAGAAAACACTCAATAATCACATTAGAATTAAAATTCAAACCTCGAAAAAAATAGCCAAGAGAAAATGAAAGAGAAGTGCTACTGCATGGGAAAATAAGAGGAAGAGAAGGAAAAGAGG
>NW_003852454.1:8239611-8240331 GCF_000181295.1 Otolemur garnettii | reverse complement strand
GGGGGAATCAATTGTTAAATCAAACAAATAGGCAGAAGCCAGATTCTAACGCAATTCCTGGCCTCTTCCTTTCTGTTCCATATTGAACTCAAGTTGGAAGAGGCAAGTCCGGCCTCAAAATGGATGTAAAACTTACACCTGTTCACTACAGCCTGACTCTGGCCATCACTGTGGCCGGGGAAGGTAGAGTGGGGAGAAGAGCCATGATCCAAAGGAACCAGAGAAGTTAAGAAAACTGTGGTCTGAGATTTGAAACTACAGATAATAGCTTAAGAAAACATTTTGAGAAATGGCACACTTGCAGATTGAGTGGTAAGAGAACCCCAAATGAAACATTCAAGGGACTTTGAGTTGTGTACCTTATTCTTGTGTTGAAGAGGTGGATTCAGCAATGTGTGCTTGACCACACAAGGTGGATGGGCATGTTATGGAACCAAAAAGGGCTGTTTCTAGAGAGGATTTGTAAAGCCTGGTACTCATCTAACAGTAAAGAAAATTTTTGTTGACAGTATTAAAGAAAATAAAGAAGAATATAATTTGAGAGACTACTTTTAAAAATATGACACGATTGAAAACATAGTAGTTATGGCAGACAGGCAGAGTGGAAAAGAGAGGATTTGCTTTTGTAGCTTTTGATGATCATAATACTGTTGATAAAATTGTTTAGAAATGCCACACTGTTAGTGGGCATAACTATGAAATAAAAAAAGGCCCTTTCTA
>NW_003852454.1:8236422-8239177 GCF_000181295.1 Otolemur garnettii | reverse complement strand
TAGTCCATATGGTGCTTGTTATGGATCTGGTGGTAGAAGTGGTGGATATAGTATCAGAAAGTTCTAAAAACAATAGAAAAGGGCTACAGTTCTTAGCAGGAAAGAGGGAGGAACTGTCAGGAAAATTGCTGATTACTTTGAAACAGTCATCCCAAATACATTAGAGGTAAACATCTGCCCCAGAAAGAATGATGATCCACAGTCAGAAAACTTACTGTAGTTTCAACAGGAAATTCTTCTTGTTCAGAACAATCATAGTCACTATTTGCAAAAAAGTGCAGCTATTGATTAATGCCATGTAGTGTCAGTTACATGTACATTCCTGAAGTTCTTTTATCTGATGTAGCTTTTTCTTTTTCTTTCCCTTAAGTATATTGCCCTATAAATTCACATAGTGGTACCAGGAATAAAAAATTAAGGAATTTTTAACTTTCCAAAAAGAAAAAAGCACAATTGTCTTCACACTTTGCCAACCACCACACACACTTCTGGTTGCTATTTAAAAACTATCAAACTAGCAAACAAGGCATGAGAGGACACCATTGCATGTTGACTATTAAAATTTTCTAATGCTTCTTTTAAGGACCAAGAGGTTCTAGCTGACTTCTGGGTTATACTGTCTTGGATTTCAACGAGGCAGGTACAGCTCCAACTCTTTCTGTACTATTCAGCTAGTACCTTTAACTAGTTGCCTGCAGCTAAGGCCCTTGCTTGGACACTTTCCAGAGCCTCATAAACTAAGTAGAAGATTCTAAAATGGGTAATACCATGTTTTTCTGGCAAGATGCTTGACTTGATCTTAATCTGAAATGATTTCTAAATGAGATGACATCTGTGGGCCCTAATATACCACACAAAATCCTGACCTTGAAAATACTGGCAAAGGCTAAGAAAAATACTGAAGGAACTCAGGAAGTTTCACTCCAAATATGATTCCTTGGCATAAAGAGTATTTTAAATTAGAGGCTCTTAGAGATCAACAAGACCTTGAAAGGGACATTCCCTCTATCTGCATAACCAAATGGACCCATAAAAAGAACAATTGACTTCTCTTCCTTGTTGCCTCATTATACTGCAAGAAAGAAAATCAAGAATGCAACCAGACCTGGCCCAACCCATTTTAAAGACAATACCTGGATCTCAGGGTAATTTAATTTTCCAAAGAGAATAATTTATACATTAATCTGTTTCCCTCATCCATTCATTCTTCCAAGTATCTATTCATCCTCCCTACTAGCCATTTATTGTTCTTCAACAGAAATATCTATCTTCCTCATCTTCTCCTCCCCTTATGTATCCTCTAAAATGACTTCTAGACCCATTAGAATATTGGGTAATCACTGTGATTCTCCCTGTGAGCTTGGTAAATAAATTGATAATATCTTTCTCTTATTAATTTGCCTTATTGCAAGATGATCTTTCAGCCAAATTTCCAGGGGCCAAGGGGAGTTTTTGTGCCCCCAATACTCTTCCATTTATGATTGATACTGCTCTTGGATGTGTCACTGGACTTTCTAGAGCCCCACTTTCCTTTTATGTAAGTGGAACTTAAAATGATTATTCCTCATTATGAGTAGACATTTATGATGTGTGTATATTAATTTGTTTCAAAATTTTACTGAAGTTGCTTTGATAGAAGACATTGTAAATCAACCTAAATTTTAAGAGTCTATTAAAAAATGAACCAGAGAGCACATCACTTTTTGCCCTTGAGTCAAAATCTATTTCTGTCCCCCTCTGCATGACTTGGTGGCACCCTTTAACTTCCTCTAACTCCTAGATTATAAGTGTTGATGGGTGGTGCTGCTTTTACCACCCAGGATGTAGAGTCCTTCCCTCCCTGCATTCACAGATCTACCTAGATTTAAGATTGCAGCTGTATAAATTTGTAGAGTCAGTGGAATACCTTCTGCTACCCTTTGTTCCTTAGGTCTCTTTGCTTCCCCTTCTCTCTCATAAAATATAATTTTGAGCCAACCTCAGCCATGTTACCTGGTACTTTTTGAAGCTAGATTACAATTCCAGCTACTTCTACTTGGACTTTATTTCTTATAGGTAATTATTGGAAAAGGATTGAAATTCAAAATTTTGTCTCATTTGTCTGATGCATTTCCAAAATCAACTCTTCTATTCTTTAATTAACAAATACTCTAGTTCATTGATATTTCTATGTATAACAAAACTAAAACAATCAGTTTGGAAGTGAAATCTACTTGTTTCATTTAGCAATCAGCCTGGTCAATTATCCTCTGGGGATAATCACTCTATGTATCTGTGTTAGTCACTACAGATCAGATGAAAAAAGCTTTTAACTACTAATAGGCAATTTTTTTATATAGTCTCTAATCATCATTTAGTAAGTTCTCTACAATGAACTATATTGGCAATGTTATTTTATTTATGGTGGCAGTTAGATATTCCCTATTGCTATAAAGTCTGACATATAAAGTTTTTTTTGTGTGTGTAATGTAGCATCAAACATCTGGATGAAAGCTTAACATTTAAGTAATTTAGCTCTATGTTTTCTATTATCCTCTTGTTTGACATCTAATGGAGCAAACATCCAGATGTGTCACTGAAGATTTTACTTTTTAACCAGATGTTTTAGTATCTATGAGACATTTTTTAAATGAATAAAAGATAGTTTTACTTTTCTTAATAAAGCTATCCTTTTCCAGCCTTTTAGGTTCCCACTGCTCTATTCCATACACAACAGAAAATCCAATCTCCTTGAAGCTGAATATTAAAAAAAAAA
>NW_003852454.1:8233843-8235110 GCF_000181295.1 Otolemur garnettii | reverse complement strand
CTGTGACAAAGACTTAATAGTCTCTAAAATTCTGTGCTATTTTTGGATATAACCTGCATTAAACATGCCTTAGGTCAAGAAAAAGAAAATATTAGCTAATGAAACCAAGAGTCTGGCCTCACCTTTGTTCTGACTAGTGTGTGACCTTGGGCCTGTCAATTACTTTTTGAGGAAGTTTTAGTTTTAGCCTTATTTATCAAGGATAATGTTTAATGGCTTGTTTATTTAGGCTACATTAAAATGTCTCCCATTAAATCAGTTCCTTCAAAATGGTGATGACAAAATGTGACTTCTCCACTGTGAGTGTGCATTCAATCAGGTATTTGAAAGCATCTTCCAAATATTTTCTTACCATATAAATGCCTTAGGCTGGTCACCTCATAGACACTGTCTATTGAAAAGTAGTCATAATTAGTCCTGTTTGAAGAAAATGAGTGAGACTCAGAGAGGTTTAGTAACATGTTTCCAAAAAGACGCTTGACAATGAAGTGGTAAAATGTGAACCCAAATGCAGATTTGGCCAGTTTCAAAGACCACAACTTTTTACCTGCATTGCTGCTTAAAATATCTTAAGCATGTCTTGCCTGCCTTGTTCCACACTGAGACAAGAATTAGTCTAATATCAGATATAAGACAAAACATTATCTCCTTGCTAACCCAGTAGGTAAAAATAATCCTGGAAAAATGGCCAAATCAATGTTGTTTATAAGTGTTGATTAGATTTCTTTCCATCGATTTATATGAGAAATCTCCTCTGTGCCAAAGGACCTACATTTTATTTCCATTAGATGTCTTCTTTTAATTTATAAGGTTTTGACTACAAAAAGTAGAGCAAGGTAAATTCAGGCATAAAATAATGTTCTCTTCAGTGTACCAAATTGAAAAAGCAATAATCAAGTACATACTCAGAGTAACTAAGTCTAATCATTTTGATTTGGAGTTTCAGCCATAAATGACTGGTTAGGTGATAAATTGCTCTATGCATCCTAATGTTCATTGCTGAAAAAAAAAAAAAACTCAGAGAGAAAGAAATATAGAAAAGTCACTTACATGAAAATAATAAGAGGGCAGCCATGTCTGAATCTGAGAAATAAATATATACCATTGCCAAGCAAGTATTGAGGAGAAAGAATGTTGAAGGCTAAAGACAGTGTCATTTTCTCATGATTTTCTTTTAATTTATTTATAACAAGAAGGAATGACCTTATTCATCATTCTATTAATGTTATAAAATTGGTGTTGGCTCTTTATATTTACATGTTTAAAA
>NW_003852454.1:8232516-8233557 GCF_000181295.1 Otolemur garnettii | reverse complement strand
GATGCTATGTAAGACCACTAGAAACAACCTGTGTGATCATCGAAGAAAAGCCATAGTTTTTTGGTAGAAGTTACTGCCAAGGGGAAAAGAAGATGAAGACCTGAAACTTGAAGACAAATAATGACCCAGGAAGCTGAGAGTACAGGTGGTATCGGAGGGAAGTGCGAGGTATTGACGCAGATAGTTCAGAACAAAGATTATCACTGGAAAGACAGGTGTACAGTTTTCCTTTAGCATCAGACCAAGTGAGTGTCCCCTTGGGGTTAGAACAGCTTATAGGAACACTACAAGAAAGGACAAGGTATGCGAAGTAATATTTATTTACTAAATATATGCACATCACAAATGTTGGCTGTAGGGAGAATCCCACCTCATTGCTTATGTCTGTCCTGGAGGCTGCTCGGGCTGGGGAGGCAGCATTTCCCAATCACTATGATTAGCCACCAGATCTTAATACTTTTTAACAGCCCTGTAATAATCTGGTGTCATTATTCCTCTTTCTGAAGAAATTCACTAGATTCAGAGAATAGCTGATTTAATAAAAGAACTCAAATTATTGGGCTATAAGCATAAAGTGTTTTTATTTGTCCTGATCAATACCACTAAATGCTTTATGTCAAAATCTCTTTTATCACTGTGTAGTGGGTTTCCCAAACAAAATATCATCCTGAGTTCATATTGTAAGAGTTGTTGCTTCTTAAAATTGGCTGTAGCTCTCTTATAAACTTTAATCTCATATCCAATTCAAATTCCCAGATATGATGAGCCTTGCAGCTCTCACAGCTAGGTGTGGACGGGAGGCAAGATCTGCTTTTCTGCACCTGCCTTCTCCACCTAATGGCCCTGATGTGAGACAGAGGCTTGGAAAAAGGACAGATAAAGTCCACCTCCTTCTGAGATGATAGTGACTGTCTCTTGGCATGTGTGAATATTCCTGTGGAAGACAACTAGTGTCCACAAGGATCAGAAACTTGTCTTGTTTCTACTTTTGGATCCTCATTCCAAGAATTATTAGAAAGAGGGATACTAAAAAAAAAAAAA
>NW_003852454.1:8227612-8231488 GCF_000181295.1 Otolemur garnettii | reverse complement strand
GAATGGTGGGATCACACCTATGGTGCATAATGCAAGACTACATTTCAGATCTATTAGTATAGAGTATAAATGTCTTAACACAATAATTAAGTAAACAAGATGAAGTGTATATTTTTTTAAAAAGTAATACATTTCAAAAACTTTGGTCCATTGATTTCCATTAAAGACTTAAAAACTCCCAGGCATTTAAGAATAACATTTGACCTGATCAAGGACAGTTGTCAGCTATTACTTCTGAAGAGTTAATTAAAAACTTAAATTAAGCTATTTTCACATTTGTATTTTAATGAAATGCTATTGGTTAGAATTAGCTTCACGATGTAGTTTCCATGAATTATTTATTTCTAGAATACTTTTCCCGTGACTTTTAAAATCAAAGTACAACACAAGTTAATGTGAACATAATTCTAGCTGATATGATGTAGGGATTAGGTTTAAGTAGAAGTATATAGACCTAAATAGCATTTTATTTTGATAGTCACATTGTTTGGATAAAGACTTCTCAGCATTGCAGAGCAGAATAAAGGTGGTCTCTTTCCCCACCAGTGAGAGTTAGATTTCCTACATGTCATGGGTAACAATACTCCCAACCTCAAGTATTGGCAATGCAACTTTCTGCATCTTAGAAGAGATTTGCCTTCAAAATGTATATAATGCCTCATCATTTCCCACCACTATGGACCCAGGTTTCTTTCCCTGCATACAGTCATCAGTTATATTATTACCACTTAAAATATCATTCTTCTTCCCACAGCCTTCCAATGTTTTCCCACTTAACTCAGAGTAAAGACTGTAAGCTTTATAAGGTCTTGCTTTATTTGTCCCAGCTTCCCACCACATCCCCACATCCCCAATATATCTTGGATTTTATCTCCTCTATCTCTCTAGCTCAGACATCGCTCCAGTCAGGCTGATTTCACAAATGAGCTTCACCAGCTATTCCTCTGCCTGGAATACTCTCTTCTCAAGTATTTACACAGCTTACTTTCTCAAGATATCTGCTTGTATGACTTTTATTAGTCTGACCACCATATACAAAATGCCATGGTCCTTACCCTGACACACCCCATGATTCTTTCCTGTGGGTTAGATTGCTTTGCTATCTTCAGTTCTTTACTCATCCCCTGAATACAATAATACATCTACACCTTTACCATATGAGTTTGCAATTTCACCCACTGTGGAATTGCAAACTCGCCTCACATCACAATTAATCTTGGGCTTGCCCATTTGGCTTGGCTTGGCCCATAGACTGTGGGCCCCATCTAGAGAGTGTGGCACAACCTTGCCAAAGACTTAAGAAGCAAGGTGACTTTCCATTAACCTTCTTGCATTCCTGTAATTCTACATGAAGATATTATGCTCTGCTGGCTACTAGTACAAGGAGGATGTGACACAACTAGAGCAGATCTAAATCTGCGCACAACCTAAGTGACTCACTCCAGCCAACAACAGGCCTATGTGCAAAGTAAATCATATTTCTTAATATAAATGACTGAATTATGGAGATATTATGCAGCCTCATTAAAGCAGCAATAGCTGACTATTTGCCCTGCTTTATTTTTTTCTGGAACCCTGTCACATGTTATAGGTAGTTACCTCTTTTTTTGCTTATTTTCTTTCTCCTCTGTTGATTTCTTGCTTTATCCCCAATATCTAAACAGCACCCAGAATATAATGGGCACTAAATGGATATTCATTGAGTAAATTAATGATTAAATGAACAGATGGAGAACAAAGCCAGGGAAATCTCAACAACTCCATTTTTGGGGGATGTTAAAAATAACTAATGTGTGTGATTTTGTACTACCAAATAATCTGTGGAGCAAACATCCTAATTATATTTTTGAGCTTTCTCTATCCCTGAGGGCTGCCCACTTAGGAAAAGTTCAATTCCCCTACCTCAAGGAGAATACAGCCTAGGAAATGAGTCTTTTGTACTGTCACTTTCCCCCCCTATTACTATCTACTGAGCCCTTCACACAGTTTCATGCAATCTTTGAAACTTACCTGGATGGATGGAAGGGTGAGTAGTCAGAGAGGACTTAGGGGTGACAAGAGTATGGAATCAGATGTGAAAAGGGTTGGGAATGTGATAAGGGAAAACAAACAAAAGGAGATGATGCTTTTAGCTTAAACACAGAGATAACAATCACTTAAATGTTCTGGATCAAAATATTCTGCATAATAAAATGGCTGGTTCAAGATGGCCCAGTAACACTAACATTCCTCTAGAAGAAATTGAGGAAGACCCAGAAAAGAGAAGTGGCTAATCAGCAGTCCCATAGCCAGCCTGTGTCAAAGGCAGAGCTGGAATCTACTTTTCTGACATTGGTCCTAGGCTTTCAGCAGAAAAGATGTTCACTCAGGGGCAACCATCTTTTGGCTTCCAACTTCTCCCAGTTCTGCAGTCATGGGTTTGGGCTCTTCCTGTGGGTCTATCTCTGGCCCTCTATACATATTCTTACTGCTGCTACAGTTAGATAGGAAACATTTGCTGAATACACATGGGGGTTTGAATATATTCTTCTCTTAGATTCATGAAAATTCAGAAACATTTGGTATTATTATTCCATTTTGCTAGTGAAGACTTTAATAGTAAAGAGTGGTTAAGTAAACAGGTCAAAGGAATATAGCTCTTGACAAATAGCTAGAATTTAAGCTTGGTTGTGCTTGAAACCTTATGTTATGATCACTTTACTAATCCATGCTGCCGTTCTGCTGGCATTTATTAGAATGCCCTGTTTTCTGTGTCTACCTGGCTTTCCCTCCATGGAAGTGCTTATGAAGTCCATGTCCTGTGCTTTTATGGGTGTCTCTCCAAATCTCAGCTCTGATTACTCAGCCAATACCCAGCTAGGTTAGCCCCAGAGCCTCTATGAAGAGCAAAGATTTGTCTCTGGATCATCCTTAAGTAGCCTTACTACTTGCTTTTTCCTTTCAGACTGGATGCCTCAGCTTCTCCTGGAATACAGGGTGCAGGTATTCAGTCTGATATTCATTCACAGATTCTTTGGGTGATACACTTTACCTTCCAGATTTTTCAAGGAAGCCTGGACCCATTTTTGCTTAACCTGGTCATGTGTCATGTGCCGTTAGCATCTCTGCTTAGCTTCTTTGAAGGTGTTCTATGCAGGAATATGTCTTTTCTTCTGGGTCTTTCAAATTGGCTCAATAGTTACAGAAAAAGTACTGTTGGTAGAGGTAGGCTATGAAAGTGAAGTGACCCACCCATCATGTACGCAGTAAAGCTGTGCATTATCTATAAATAATTTAAAAAAAATAATGCTGACCTAAAATCAACCTATTTCTGATAATTGTCATACTTCCATACTTTACCAAATATAAATAATATAAAAGATAAAATATTCCTTGTTGGAAATAATTTTTTTGTTCTAATTTCTAAGCATTTGTTTCGATTATTGCTGAATTCTGGTATTACAAATGTCTGCATCAAATGAGCACAATTTTACTACTTATTCTTTAATAAAAATTGTGTCCTACATGGAAATTACTTTAACAACTCCCAATTACACAGTTGGCCTTAACACACACAGACTCAGCTGCAGATGTCTGTTTTGAGAGTGAGTTGATGAGGATTTGGACACACTTGAACTCACTTAGAACACAGCTCATCAGACTGTGTTTCATGTCCCCAAAGCCTGTAGGACTGCATGTTCTTCGTGTTTAAACAACAGAGTCAAAATAAACTAGAAGGTGTTTAACTCTAAAGAGGAACAAACAGAGCACGAGTGACTTTCACTCTATCATTCTTTGCGACCAATTCAAATTTTAGTTTTTTTGAAAAGATAAAATAGTAAAGCAAGGCATGGTACTTTTATTTGGTAAGTAGAAACTTTAGTTCTTCGTGCAAAT
>NW_003852454.1:8207844-8220796 GCF_000181295.1 Otolemur garnettii | reverse complement strand
AATAAAATTAAATTACAGAAAGATAAAAGCTCAAGAATATTCAAGATACTCTTGAAGAAGAAGTCATAAGATATCAGAGCTTAAGACAAGGTAGTATTGGAACAAATTATAAGGCCCTAATGTAAACTAAAATAAAATCTTAAGCTCTTGATCAACTGAATTGGCCAAGAGTATCCCCCAAGAATCTTTAAACTAAGTTACTGGCTATGAGTTGAAAGGAGGTCAGATATGCCTCCTTACACCCTCTCCCTTGGAGTTACTTTTTGTAACAATAAGATACTAAATTATTAACAGGACTGAAGCCAGAGCTTAAACCACATCTGCAGACCATCAATTTACTTAACAGATCACCTGAGTCTCAGAAAATGTCCAGTGGCTTGTCTCTGATTAATAGACTTCATTATCTTAGTTTAAAAAACAGTCCAATACTTTAGACAAAGCTTTATTTATTTAACCAATTACAAGTCTAAGAATCTTTAAACCCACCTACAACCTGCAAGCCTCTCCCCCCTTCCAATTTGAGATGCCTCATTTCTTGTGACCAAAACAGTGCACACCTTCCCTGTATTAATTTTTGAATTTACATGGGATTCCTGTTTCCATGAACACATAAAACCAAAAGCTAACCCAGCTGCCTTGGGCATTTTTTTCTCACAACCTTGTTAGGTAGGAATAAGGAAGAGGGAGTTTCCTTTGAAAAACAGATGGCACTAGGAGGTGCTTTGTCTATAATAGGAGGAACAATTTCACCAGAGGGGGCTTAAGGAACAGGTGACGTGTCAGAGGGTCCCCAAGGACTGACCAGATATTTGGTTTACCAAAGGGAGTTTCCAAGGACTGACCAATCAGAAAGAGGCAGAGAAACCACAAAGTGGAGATAGGATCAGAGCCTATATAAAGGGTCTTTGAAGCATGAAGATGGTTGAGATAACAGTGTACCTAAATGATCTGCCCTCATTAATATAGCAAAAATCACACTCACCAGTTTATAAATACCATGGCAACCCTTGGAAATTCCCTTACAACGATAGAAAATGGGATAGTTCAGCATTTCGGGGGGGGGGTTGATCATCTTTATTTGTTGCTCCCCATAACCAATAAATAAATATAATTGATGAAAACACAAGGATTCAATTTTTAAAAATCGTCAGACTGCCAAGATGGCCACAGCCCTTGCCTAGGTTGAAACTACTTGTTTACAGAGTGTGGGGTATAGGTGTGGCCACAAAGGTGGGTTCATAAGGCAGTAACACAAGATATACAAAGGTAATCTATCATTACATTTTTTTTTTGTAGTTTTTGCCTGAGGCTGAGTTTGAACCCGCCACCTCCAGCATATGGGGCTAGTACCCTACTCCTTTGAACCATAGGCACCGCCCGATCTATCATTACATTTTATAGAAGAACCCCAACTTATTTCCAAATGACAGTGCTATCGGCACAAATCCCCTGATCATTTACTGTGTAACTTAGGTCAAATGCTGTACAGATGTGTGATTATAAATATAGAGTATAACTGACTCTATTTGGAAAGTGGTAAGTACATGGTAGGAGGTCCAGGAGGGTTAAGCCAGATGCCCCAACCTGTTAAGACGAAAGGAGGTGGGAGGATGTGTGGTTATGAAGGGGGCATGGTCACGGAGGCAGCATCAGAGGGGACATAGTCATGGAACCTGGCTCATGGCCTTTCCCCTCTATAAGGCTGCAGCTTACTGCCCCTGACTGGAGGAAATGGTATGATGGAGGGTCATTGGCAGAAGTAGGACTAAGATAGGCTCTAGAAGGCACAGAGAAGGTATCTGGGATGAGCAGGGACATGCTCCTTTGACTCAAACGCTCAACTACACTGAAAGGTCACTGGACAAGCTTGGCTCTTTCCCTTCTGAGAAAGTTCTGGAGATTTACATGTGCAAGAATGGACAGTGGGCAGAAAACCAAAACTTTTCTATAGGGAAATTGGAAAAATGTTTGGAAAGAGATTCCAGTGGATGAATGAATAATTAGAAGGAAGTTGAGCACTATATCTGACCTAGAAAGTCATGTGACTTAGAAAGACCTGCTCCACCCACAGATGGATCTGGGGTTCCAGGTGAGTGGTGCCAGGGAGGAGCCTAGAAAACTTACATATCTTGTCCCAAAAGATCCAACAGGGATCATTTGTATCTGACCAAGAGAGTAGCATTAGTCAGTATGGCTTCTATATTAACCAAATTCATAAGAACCTGGGCTTTTTGGGCAAAATGCCTCCCCCAAATACTAACCACTCTCTACCCTTATCCTCCATCTGTACAGCTTAGCAGCAAGGCCACACTATCTTCTATTAGGAAGACAACAAGTGAGCCATAGTGTATCCTGAACCTCTCTCTGTAGCTCATGTGGGGTCCCATCCTGGAAACCTGAGGACAAACAGCACAGGTGAAATACTTGGACTGCTACACCTGCTCAGGTGAGGGACCCTGACAGGGAATTAGAGAACACTGAGAAAAGGGAAAAGTCCACACTTGGGAATGTCTCCAAGTTTCCAAAAATTACGCTATATCTCCTGACCTGGTGGATCTGGGGCAAGGCTGGCTGGGAGCACCACTCTAGCCTGAAGGCAGACTTTGATAAGAGAAATGCCTGAGCTCTGTGCACATACAGACATATGCACTCTTATCCACCTTTGAGAACCTTCCATACACTCCTCTCTGGGCCTCTTCCTAACAAAGAGGAAGATTTAAGTTTGAGGAAAAGGTCCTGCTGAGCATCCCAGTTAAGTGCAGACATGATCATCTATCCAGACAGTCTCACTGTCTAATTCTTCCCCAGTGTTGCCCATGACTTCCCAGAGTGGAAAACCAAGGGACCAGAGGCTGAGATACCACCAACCTGTGGGCTGGTGTACTGGGCAGTCAAGAAGGAGTGGGGACCTGGCCAGCTCCATTGGTGTGTGGAGATCAGATCTCCAGGAGGTAGAAGGGTGAAGATGGGGGAGGGAGCAGAGCAGGTGGGATCTGAGATCCTTCCCACATCCTTGGGCTCCCTACAAGGTGGTGCTGCTAGAGGTGGTCTTTAGGCCTGTGACATTGACTTTTCCTGGGCCTCTCTGCCCTCAGCTTGTCATCAAAGGCCTGGGGAACCTCTGTGGGGATGCCCTGTGCCTCATGCCCCTTCTCTAGATCCTTGCATCACTTCTGGTAGAGCTGATGAGCAAAGACATGAGTGTCAGCAAGTGCATCCACAGGGCTAGGACATTCCAGTTCTGGAACTTCTTAGATAGAACACGGGGACAGCATGCCTACAGGAGCTTATGACACACCACCAAGAGGAGGGTGAAGAGGATGGGCACCCCCATGCCCACTAGCACTGGCCAATTGGCCAGCAACTGGCTGAACACCATTAGTAGGATCAGGAAGAAGATGTTCAGGATGATCAGGTAGAACATGGTGAACCAGTTGTACTTGGTGTTTCTCGAGTTCTTTGGCCAGCCAGATGGGCAGGCCACTGAACAAAAACAGGTAAAACTGCAACATTCTGGAGACATTGAAGAAAAAGTGGCACAGGGAACCTGGAAGGAGCTCCTCAACATATTGTCCAGGCTGGCCAAGGTAGCCAGGATGATGGTGGTGGTGCCGATTTTGGAGCCCAGTGTGAGCAGAGATGCCTTCTGGATTCTTATCACACCAATACCAATCAGCAGGGTCATGCCAGAGTGAACATAGCTGCTCAGCATGATGAAGGTCATGGCCGCCCCCATGGTGATAGGTGATAGGTAACCAGTCACCCAGGCAAAGGGAAAGGGGAAATCAGTGTTGAGAGTTTTCTTGATAACAACTCTAACCTGTCTTTTGAGCATGGACCCCGGGAACTTGACAATCATGATCAGATAACTATAGAGGACCGACAGGGAGATTATGAGCAGAATGGTGCCCAAAGCAAGGTCCAGGAGGTAGAAATTCACAAAGATATGCTGTCATTTGGCAAGGTTCTCTTTGTAGGTCAAGTTCTTGATGGTCCAAATGTGGACACTATCCATCCAACAGAGCTGGGGGCCAGTGGGAGGGGGGGGTGCAGTTCTTAAGCAAGGGGATAGTGATGTTGTTCTGAATCATGCTGGTAAAAGTTTTGCACCATATGTTGATCAAACTCTTTGTTTTTAGCATCTTCATCATTCATTGCAATTTGGCTGGTAACTTTTTTTATCCAGCTGGATAATGAACTTTGAGAAGGAATCTGTGATGAATTTCAGAAGTTCTGGGTCATCTTCTCCATTTTTGAAGTAGAAAGTCTCCACCACCAGGTTGGTCAGGACCTATGTGCAATGAGTGCCAGCCTCCAGCGGTAAAGGTACAAGCACAGAGAGCCAGCTGAAGAAGTCATGCATGGTGGCACCTGCAAAGGCCCTCCTGAGCTCATTCTGATCTCCTGCCTGAGTGCCACGATGGTGTTGGTGATCAAGGTCCTAATGTTTGTCCCCATGGTAATGGTGATGGCAGCCTATATAGTCAGCAGTGAGGAGGCCACCTTGCTGAGAATGGTGAATGAGGAGGTGCTAGAGCTCTCCACCAGCATCAGTACCCCAGTGACCAAGCAACCTGGTCACAGAGTTGGACACAGTAGAATCGTTCATTAAGAACAGCCTGGTCATTTTCCCTCTGCGTAGCTGAAACACACTGCTAAGGACTCTCCAACATTTTTTCTAAGAAAAACCACAAATATTCCGCACCCAGTTTAGTAAATTGCGAGGAATTAGCATAAAAAGACAGACTCTAACCCTAGGGGCTTGCTGTTTCTTAATGGAGTAGCCCACTCTTTACTCATCTAAAGTTACTCATCTTTAAACATAGGGTGTCCTGCACTGGAAAGGGTAAAGCGTTCCTTCTCCAGAATGTGCTGTGTTTTAGTAAACTCTGGCACTTTTCCTGCTAGCACTCACTTGGTCTGCCCATTTGCTCTACTGACTTAGTACCACCAACCAGCCCTAAAGGGTACTAGGAACCCAGAACCAGGGAACAGGGACCTGACAACATCTGTAGGTCATGTGTTCTTGACTGCTGGTCACACAGATAAGGCTCCAAATAAAGCTATTTAAATGATTTTGCAGAGCTTGGAGCTCTTCCTATTAATACTAGAAATGCACTTATGAATTTGTTTTTGTAGGTTTTTTTTTTTTTACAAATATGGCCGTATTCAGCAGTGAGAGAAAGTTTTGCCTTTTAATAAATTGTTAATAATGTGAAGCAATATAGCTTCTAGAACTAAACAATGGTATAGGAGAATGTTTTAAGATCCTTGAGATAGAGAAATATTTTTAAACAGAAAGTTAATAGAATATAATACTCTTAAATCTTGGGTTCTTTGGGGGTTTTTGTTGGTTTGTTTTCTTTTTTTGAGACAGAGTCTTGTTTTGTCGCCTTGGGTAGAGTACCGTGGCATCATAGCTTACAGGAACGTTCAAACTCTTGAGCTTGAGCAACCCTCTCGCCTCAACTTCCTGAGTAGCAGGGACTATAGGCACCCACCACAACACCTAGCTAGTTTTTATATTTTTAGTAGAGGCAGGGTCTTGCTTTAGCTTAGGCTGGTCTCAAACTCCTGAGCTCAAGTGATCTTCCTACCTTGGCCTTCCAGAGTGCTAGGATCACAGGCATGAGCCACTTCCCCTGGCCAATAACGTTAAATCTTGATAAGTTCCATCATATTAAAATTATAAATTTGAAAGAGTAAAAAGCCAGAAGAAAAATAGAAGACCCCATATTTGCCACATATAAATATATATATACACATACACACTAACAAGTAATTTGGATACTCAACATTTGGAAGCAAAAGAACAACTTAGATGAAAAGTGCATAAGAGATTTGAATAGAGACTTTACAAAACAGGATGCTCAAATGACCAATAAATGTAAGAAAAGCATCAGGAAAATGCATAGTAAAACTACATATTCATTAAAATGGCTAAATGTAAAGGTATGGTAATATTTACTGTTGGTAAGGATGTAAAATAAAGATCACTTGAGCATACTAATAGTGGAAATGCAAAGTAGTACCATAACTTGGGAAATCTTTTCATTGTCTTATGAGGTTTGTGTACCCCAAACCAAATCATTTTTTCCCTAAATATATCTGTGTAGAGACTTAGAAATGTGTGATCCTAAAGAACCATAGACGAATGTTTATAGCAGCACTTTTTGAGATATCAGAAATTAATAATAATCTGCATCTCCAGCAACATTAGAATGGATAAAACATTATACTGCAATCATCTAAGGAAGGGACTGATAATTTTTTTCCTGAAAAGGCAAGATAATAAATATTTTCAGCTTTCCGAGCCATATGACCTCTATCACAAGTACTCAATATTGCTATTTTAGCATAGAAGCAGCTATAAACAATTTTTAAACAAAATATATTGTATGGGCTCCAATAAAACTTTATTTACAAAAAATAAGAGGCTGACTGGAATTGACCCTGAGATCATAGTTTGCTTATCCCTGATATAATAAAATATTTTATAACAATAAAAACACCCTTCAATTATAAATAAAATGAGAAGGAGCAGGAGAAGAACTTTGGGGCAGCAGCAGATCTCTTGATTTTGATGATCTTTAATGTGATGTTTACATCGATACTCAACATTTTAAAATTTGCCTTAAGTTTTTCCTTTAAATTTGCTCCTACCCACTCTGTTCTGAACACATAATGTCAATAGTCTTTATGTAGTTATAAGACTTAACTACGTTTAAAATTCAAATAGTAAGAGACCTGAACCCTCCACCTGGCATTCTAAGTTTCTAATCTCAATATAGGTAGAAGTAAGTGGGAGTATGTCTTCTTAATACAACAGAGGAACAAAAACATCTCAGGGATAAAGGAAAATAGAACTAGGCTCAGAGCCTAATAAGGTCTAGAATAGATTTCTCACCCATGAAAACGTGGTTAAAAATAATAGTGGCCAATGTCAGGAATTTGCTTCATGTGAACCTATACTATACAAGTTTCTGGGAGCTACCAGAGAAAGCCAAATGATCAGGATTTCACCAAAGCAACCCCAGGATTAGTAAGTGAATTCTGGTAGCGCCAAGGGCAGCAGCCAGCCTGCCCATTCTGTGCTACTCTGAAACCCAGTTTTGAAATGTGTCTGGATTGTTGCAATCTTAAACCTGTAGGAACAAAGAGAGGAGGGCACAGAGGGGGAAAGAGAGAAAAGAATAACCACTTCTCAGTGTGAACATACAGACTGAAGTTTAATTCAGGCCATCTATTCAACTGAGGAAAAATATCAAAATAGGGAGTACATGTTTAAATATTCTCAAAGTTTAGAGAAATCAATCTTTTAGGAAACTTAAAAAAAATAAAAATGATAGATTTGGATCAAAAGAAGGAAAAATTAGAACCATCCATTTATCAAATGTTTTTGAGCGCCTACTAAGTATCAAGGGCTTATTGTAGTTGCTAAAAATACAATCAAGAACAAAACAAAGAAGTTATTACTGGCTGGTAGTGAAGGAGAAAGTCAAGAGTGAAGAAGAGAAAGAAAAAAGAAGGAAAGAAGGAAGGAGAGAGAGAAGAGAGGGAGGGAGGATTGAAGGAGGGAAAATATGAGTTAACATTTAGGTAGTACTAAGAGCTATGATGAGAAATATGACAAAAAGAGAGAAATAAGACAAATAAGGAGAGGATTTTCATTTTTTAAAAAGGTGGTAAAAAATTTTTCTCTTTGCTAGCTACATGAGATGTAACTAAAACAAAGGAAGAAAACCATTCAAATGGAAATCTGGAAAAAAAAAACAGCCATTGACACAAAAATTCTCAAAGAATGATGTAAAAAGTACAGCTTGTAGATAGTGTTTTGGAGTACACTGCAGAATGCCATAGGGAAAGCTAAAAATAGGAGAAATACGTAAGAGAAATTTAAAAATATGAAAAATAATTTGAGAGGCTCAGGCAAATGCCCATAAGAATTTGAAAACGGGGCCAGGTGTGATGGTTCATGCCTGTAATCCCAGCACTTTGGTGTAGATATTGAAGGGAATGACAAAATGCAATATTCAAAAGGATTTTTAACTGGGAGTTTTCTATAATTTATAAATATCATGATTTTCAGAGTGAAAGAACACATTGAGTATTAAAGATGTGGGTGAATCCTAATAAATCTATAATAAATATCTACTAAGGAAAGTGCAGGACATCAAAAAGACCTTTGATGTTCTATAGATAAAAGAGGAGTTACTTATCAGTGAATGACAATTAGAATGTCTGATCATCAAGATGAGCAAATATTTTATCATCAACAATAAATTCCAGAAGAAAATGGAATAATAAAATCAATGAGCCTAAGGAACATAACTATCAGCCTAGAATTCTCTGCCAAGACAAAAAACAAAGGAACAAACAAAACCATTCAATTGTAAGGCCAAAATAAGACACTAAGTAACTTAAACCTACAGATTTTTTAAATAGAAGAATGAGTGTCAAATGAAAATTAGAAAGAAAGAAATTTAATTTAGAATATGCACTGGTAAGAAAGAGAAAAAGAATCTCTATTAAAAAACAACTTTTCTGAACTAAAATACTATACCTAAAATTCTACATATAAATACTATACCCCATGCAAAGAAAGCAAATTTTCAGTGGGAGTTAATGTAGGCTAAGGCAGGGAAGAGAAGGGTACAGCTTTAGAAAGTGTAAATATAGGGCCTATTCTCATGCTTAACATAAAAGAGACACTAAGACATGTAATTCCAAGAAAAGCTTCCAAAACAATAGCAGGCAAAATATAAAGAAAAAATACATATTTCAATCTGACAGACAATAGAAAAGAAAAAACTTGAAAAATCGGGAAATAATGGAAATGGAAATGATATGGTTCATTCAAACCTAATACATTAGAACGTTTGTAAGTTGACCACTCAAGGGACTGTTAACAAAATGGTCAACATACATACCGAAGTGGTAAACATAAAAAACTAGGCCTACTGTACTGATACATACATGTGGTGCATGTCCAGTCTATGAAAATTAGGTGAACTTAGGGAGATGGTCAACTATGAAGGTTCCATCATGTATCAATATTCTCATATATGCAAGTTTAAAGCCAACTACTAAGTGATAAAAGAAAACCATGAATTATATGTTTTTTAATCCAAGCTTTATTCTTTAAAAGAAACAAGTGACCTTTTATACACACACTTGTTACCACCACATACACACATTAAAACATTGAAAATAGAACAGCTGTTTATCATTTCTTTTCTCATAGAGAAATAGGTAGCTTGAAAGAAGAAAATAAAAGTTAAAACTGCAAAATACAATGTAAAAATGCATAGTTTTAAAATAAAAAATTCATCTCATAGCAGTCACAGAAACCCAGAGATTGAAAGTTAGGCTCTGGAGCTAGCAAATACAAGAATGATCACTGATGATTCACGGTGGTAGTTAACAGGACAAGGGAGAAGGAAACAGCCTTCTTCATCCCGGAGATAAAGTTGGAACACATAAAAAAACTTAAAGCCCTTACAGTGGTAAAGAGGAAAAAATAGTCTCCTCAAAAAAAAATCTATTATTTCAGGTTGTCCTTCATGTTTTTCAGAAACTGAGATTCACAGTAAGTTTTCTAGAAAACCTCAAACTGAAAAATGATCCTGGTTGAGAGTACTGTAATGATGATTAACATAAATCCAATATTAGCTCCCTGTGGAGGCAGGTGCTATGATTTTTTTTTTTACATAAATGTTCACACAGTTTAATATTCCAAGATTTACATGAGACTAAGCCACTGTACGTGGGAGTTAGTAGAAACAACAAATAATAGAATGAGACCTCCGAAGGCTTCAGATACGGAAAATAGTATATGTAGAATAATACTCTTCATTATTATGTTTAGACAACAAAAGTGGGAATAAAAAGCATGAGGAATGAAAACAGCTATATACATCACCAAGGAGATTTTTAAAATAATCAAACAGGAAATTGATAGAAGGCTAGTTAGACTAACCAAGAAAAAAGAAATAATACTCAAATCAACATAGAAACGAAAAAGATATTATAACTGATATTACAGAAGTATAAAAGATCAATAAAGACTAGTATGAACAGCTCTAAGAGAAATGGACAAAGATTCCTTAAAACATACACCCTCCCAAGACTAAACCAGGAAGAAGAAGAAAACCTCAACAGACCAATAATGGAAAGTGACATTGAATTAGTAATAAAAATTCTCCCTTGGCAAGGTATGGTGGCTCATGCCTGCAATCCCAGCCTTTTAGAACTCTGAGGGAGAAGAATTTCTTGAGGCCAGGAATTGGAGACAAGTTTGGGTGGGATAATGAAACTCCATTTCTACAAAGAATGAGAATTAGTGTGGAGTAGTGGCTTATGCATGGGCATTGTGGTGGGCACCATGTAGTCTCAGCTACTCAGGAGGCCAAAGTAGGGGGATCACTTGAGTCCAGGGGTTTAAGGCTGCATTGAGCTATGATTGCACCACTGCACATAGCATGGGTGACAGAAAGAGATTCCATTCCCCCAAGGAAAAAAAAAAAAACTTCCAGGAACAGATTGATTCACAGTCAAATTCCACTATACAAAGGAGAACTGGCACCAATTCTACTAGAACTAATAAAAAAAAAATTGAACTAGAGAAAGAAGTTCTTCTTAACTCATTTTAAATCAGTATCCCCTGATACCAAAGATAGACTAGAAGATTGAAATGAGAAAACTATAGACCAATATTCCTAATGAACATACATGAAAAAATCCTCAACAAAATACTAGCAAATTAAATCCAGCAGCATATCAAAAACAAAATACACCATGATCAAGTAGGCTTTCTTCCAAGTATGCACATTTATGCAAATCAACAAGTTGACTCACCACATAAACAGATTTTTAAAAAACCATGTGATTATCTCAATAGATGCAGAAATAGCATTTGATAAAATTAATCATCTCTTCATGATTAAAATCCTCAAAAACTAGGTACAAAAGAACATGCCTCAAAATAGTAAATACCATATAGGACAAGCCCACTGCTAACATCATACTGAATGGAAAAAAGTTAAAAAATTCCCCCTAATAACTAGAACAAGACAAGGATGCCCACTCTCACCACTTCTCTTCAGCATAGTACTAGATAACCTAGTCAGAGCAATATGGCAAAAGAAAGAAATAAAAGATGTCCAAATTAAAAAAGAGAATGTAAAATTATTTGTTTGCTGATGATGTGATTTCATACCTAGAAAAGCATAAAGCCTTCTAGATTTGGTAAATGAATTCAGTAAAGTTTCAGGGTACAAAATCAACAACAACCATCAGTAGCATTCCTATGCACAAATAACAATCAAGCTAATAACCAAATCAAGAACTCAATACCTGGCTCAGTGCCTGTAGCTCAGTGGTGGGGCACCCACCACAACACCAGAGCTGGAGAGCTCAAATCCAGCCCAAGTCTGCTAAACAATGACAACTAAGACCAAAAAATAGCTGGGCATTGTGGTGGGTGCTTGTGGTCCTAGCTACTTGGGAGGCTGAGGAAGAGAATCACTTAAGCCCAAGAGTTTGAGGTTGCTGTGAACTGTGATGCCACCGCACTCTACCCAGGGTGACAGCTTGAGACTCTGTCTCAAAAACAAAACAAAACAAAAGAACTCAATACCATTTACAATAACTACAAAAAAAAAAAAAAAAACCCAAACCAACTAATAATATATTCAACCAAGGAGGTGAAAAATCTCTATAAAGTATAAGCATCTCTTCATGAATCACCTAAATTAAAAAGCACTGATGAAAAAACTTGTAGATGACACAAACAAATAGGAAAATCTAGCTTGTTCATGGATCAGAAGAATCAATATTGATAAAATGACCATACTGCCCAAAGTAATCTATAGATTCAATACTATTTTTATAGAAATCCTGACGTAGAGTACTACTCAGCTATACAAAGAATGAAATTTTTCCTTTTGAAGCAATGTGAATGGAACTGGAGGCCATTATGTTAAATGAAAGGACTCAGAAACAGAAAGTCATACACATTCTTACTCATAAGTGGTAGCTCCATTATGTGTACACACAAACACAGACTATGGTATAGTAGACATTGGAGATTCACTTGGGTAGGAAGGTGAAAGGGGGGGTTGATAGATGAGAAATCACTTAAAGAGTACAGCATACTCTGTCTGGATGATGGCTACACTAAAAGCCCAGACTTCACCAGTATACAATATATCCATGTAGCAAAACTGCACTTATAACCTCTAATCTATTAAAATAAAAATAAATAATTAAAATAATCAGAATGTATAGACATTTAAAATATCCCCTGTGATATCAAAAACCCAGATTAAGCAACAGATTATAAACAGTTAAACAGATTAGTAACGGATTAGTAACAAATTAGTAAAATTTGAAAAAATACTTGAATAAATTCACAAAATGTAGAACTGAGAGAAAAAGTAAGAGTGAAAGTAAAATTGAGAGAAATAGAAGATAAATTGAAAAAAAGATCTACTGTGTATTGACTCATTTCCAGAAGCAGAACATGAAGAAAAAGAGAACATAGGAATTTAGAGAAAAGGAACCAAAATAAAATTAATGACTGATAATTTTCCCAAAATTTTAAAGAAAAATACTCTTAAGATTCAGAAAATCTTGCATACTCTAGTAAAAATAAAGGGAAATTCACATCCAGACACATTTTAATGAAACTATAGAAGAACAAAAACAAATAGAATTATTTAAAAGCCAGAATATAACAAAGTATAATTAGAGAAATAGTAAATGTACCAATAGCAGCAAAGAAGGTCAGGAGAGAATAGAAAAAATGTCACAGAAGTGATATGAGAAGTTATTGTGAATGTATAATGGTATTCTTAGCAAAACAACATTTTAAGAATGAGAAGGAAATATGACATATTCAGGTAAAAGTAAAATCAATAACAACAACAAAAAACCTCAAATAAATAAAAAA
>NW_003852454.1:8196109-8207740 GCF_000181295.1 Otolemur garnettii | reverse complement strand
TGGGAGGCTGAGGCAAGAGAATCACCTAAGCCCAGGAGTTGAAGGTTGCTGTGAGCTGTGTGACACCATGGCACTTACAGAGGGCAATAAAGTGAGACTCTGTCTCTTAAAAAACAAACAAACAAGCAAACAAACGAAAACAAGGATGTACCACCAATAGGCAATTGCTGTGTCTGCTATGAACAGAATTATTCCTCCCACACCCAAATTTATGCCATAAAACCTTACATTCCAATGTGGCTGCATTTGGAGATAGGGGCTAATTAAGGTTAACTGACTATTGAGAATGGATCCTAATTCAACAGGACCATTGTCCTTATAAGAAGTGGAAGAGAACAGTGTTCTTTTCTTTGTATGTACTTGCTCAGAGAAAAAGGCAGGTTAGGTAAACATGGCCAGACTCCCCAGCCTCCAGACCCACAAGAAAATAATTTCTTTTTTTTAAGTCAGCTAGTCTGTTGTTTTTTACTATGGCAGCCTGAGCAGTGTCTAAGTTTTTGATTTAGTGTCTAAAAAGTGAAGAGATAATGTTTAATGTGGTGTCTAAAGGATGCATATGAGATAAAATTAATCATGATAAAAGGTATAAGAAAGAAAATTTTGAAAATATTGGCAAATTAAAACAAATATTAGCTATATAAAACAATTCCTTATTTATGAAGCTGTAGTAAAAAGATCAGAATTTAAGCATTATGTACTATCAAATAAGCTGAGAGTGGGTAATGGTTAGGGAAATTAAAGACACATTACATAATTTTATGTATATGAGTGAAATTTTCAATGATAATTACTAAATTATAGACTGGTGACTTCATGTAAAAAGAACAAAGTGGAATAAAAAAAATAAATACATCTGGCAACGCCTGTGGCTCAGTGAGTAGGACGCCGGCCCCATATACCAAGAGTGACAGGTTCAAACCCAGCCCCAGCCAAACTGCAACAAAAAAAAAATAGCTGTGCGCTGTGGCAGGTGCCTGTAGTCCCAGCTACTCGGGTGGCTGAGGCAAAAGAATCACCTAAGCCCAAGAGCTAAATAAATAAATAAATAAATCTCCAAGGAATTAAAAATAGTAAGTCCTTATTGAATATCATGGATAGGTTCTTGAAAACTGTGAGTTTAAGCAAAACAATGCATAACAAAACCAATTTTTTCATCAATGTTATAACAAAATAACGTCGAATCAAACATTATTGAAGGATCTGATCAGTATGTCATTTCACTTAAAGACACAGTTTTCATGAACTTTTTGACAACAGTAAATGATGTCTTACTGTGTTAGTTAATAGTGGTAAATCATTTCCATGGTGCTAACTCATTTAATGCTCTTAAAAGAAAGGTGCAGAAGGTTATAATCTTTGGCCTAATTTAGAGATGAGGAGTTTAGGGTGTTAACTTGCCCAAAGTAACATGGCTGGTAAGTGGGGATCCAGGATTGGAAGCAGAGAAACCTTTGACTCTCAGGTATACACTACTAAAGTCTACATTATAGTTAAAGAAAAAAATGAAAGCAAGCACAGACTTGAAGAAAAAATAATGAAAGCATGAAAAAAGGTGGTAGAAAGTCTTTCAAATGGATCAATAATCTCAATAAATAAAAACAGAATAGTATAACTAATTCAAAGCAACTGTTGAGAATGACACAAGAAAGAAGGTGGACTAGGAGGTTCCAGAGATCTAATTTTGATCCATCCTTGAATTCTTGACATAAAGCCAAATTACTCATCATGTATTACTGTTTATGATCACAGCAAGATTTCTTTTGTTAACTTTTGGACTTTTTAATAAATTCATGAGGAAAATTATGTTCTGTTTTCTTTTACTGCTCTGTCTGTTTCTCCTACCAAATTTAAATCATCAACGTAAAATGAGTCAGATAATATTTCTTTTTCTCTTCATATCAGAAAGAATTTTTACGTGATTGAAATCATGTATTCCAGAAAGTTTGGTATGGCTCACTTGTCAAGGTATGAGAGCCTACTGTCTAATTCGTGTAAAGAGTTAAACTTGTTTTCTTTATTAATTTAGTCATTTTGATTGTATTTTTTACTCAAGAGTTCATTTAGTAAATCTATTTTTGATATCTTAAAATATTTCCTATAGAGATATTTAATACTCTGTTTTTAATGATTTCAATATTATCTCAGATGCCTACATGGGTCTCACTCCTGGCTTGTTTTCTTATATATCTGGTGAAAATTGGTTGTGAATCTATATGTGGTTGAACTTACTCTGCATAACCCTTAGAGTCTTAACCATAGACACTGACACTCAGAAAGGAAATTCATTTGTTTGTGCCAGGATCTAGATTTTGTGGGAAGAAAGTGATCTTTTATGGATCCTAGCCAAAATGTTCAGTGGAGATTTTGCTCCCCTACATGAAGAGTCCAGTTCTAATTTCTTGATCCCTCTAGTGGTGTCATTATTTGCCCTCAGGACAACCTCAGCTTTAGAATTAATCTGCTGCTCAGGATTCAAAAAAAAAAAAAAATTGTAATTGGCAATATCTCTTTCCAAGGTCCAGCAATGTTCTTTAAAAAGAACATTTTAAAGTCTGCTTTATCAAGTATCCTGCCATTTTTTTTCTGACAGATCAGCTCTTCAAAGTATGCAGGTTAGCAAACCACTAGAAATGGAATTTTTTAAATTATTTTTTTAATTTCTATGAATATGGACTTTAATCTTTAGAAGGTGTTTATACTAATTGGACATCATAGATAGCAGTATTCATATATATATATATGTACACATATGCCTATGTGTGTGTAAATATATTTGAATATTACTATTCCTTGTACTAAGGCATATATTTGTATAAAAGATTTGGTTTTTGTATCACCAATTATTCTCAAATTTGTTTTTCCAGCTTAACCTCTCCAGTGAGCATAACATAAATATTAATGGACTAATCAACATTTTCACTTGGATGTCTAACAACTTGATTTTAATGCAGTTTAATGTCAAAAAAAACCCCCTAGGTTTCCCTGCTTCATATACACTTTCTGTTCTGTGTCATCTTGGTTGATGGCAAAGACGTTCATCTAGAGCCCACATAAGAAAGCTTCAGCTTGGCTTCTTTTTTCTGTAATCTTTTATTCTTAGTCATAGGTTTAATCCTTCATTTTGTAGGGAAACTCCTTTAATTCTGTTTCCAGTATACATTTTCCATTGTTCAATGGAAACTTCCTTTTGGCCATCTACACCGTAGCTATTGCCGGTAAATGAATTCAACTTCTCAGCAGGGTATTAAGAAAACCTGTGTGATTGTTTCTGAAAAGTGGGTGTCACAATGGGAAGTTTTATTTACTTCTATTCATCAAGTCACCTTGGAATTCAGCAGAGGCAGATGAGTTTTTGCACTTTGACAAAAGTGCAGATGTGTTTGGCACATTGCTTCAAAACAATAAGAAGGGTGGGGAAATTTCCCAGGAGGAGACTAACATAATCTGCCACTGATGAAGAGTCTGAAATTGGAGCAATATGAAAAATGGGAATGAAAAATTTTAACTGTTCCTTAGGGAATCTGGCTGCAATTGCACAGCTTGCCTTGTCTAGGTCCCAAACCAACTCATAGTCTATCACTCTTCAAAGGTAGCAACATTCTTCAAGCTTAGGATAGAGGAATGTGCCCAGGAGATGTCCACTGAATGTCAACAGATAATAAGCATTATTCAAATGGTGTATATCAAAGACATCATTTAGAGCACAATGAAAATAAATTTTCAAGAAAAATACCACACTGCTTTTCCCTCTTGGGTGTGCCAGCGAGGTGGATGGATAGGAGGATAAAATTATGAAAGGTCATGGATGCCAAATGACAGAGAATATACAGGCCAGCAAGATGGTTTACAGGAAAGGACAGTGGCTTTGTGTCCAGAACACCCTGGTCGAAACCTAGGCTCTGCCATTGATCAGCTGTGCTGGCTTGAGTGGGCTATGAAACATCTTGGAGCCTCACTTATATCACCTACAAAATTAAAAATAATAGCAATTTTAATATGTAACTGCCAATTTTGGATTAATAAATTGTGAGATATATAAAATATATATTTATAATGAAATATTATTCAACCATAATGGAAGATGGAGATTTTTTATCTTTTGTATTTACCTGGATGGAGTCAATGCACGTTCTTCTTAGGAAAGTATCACGAGAATGGAAATGCAAGTATCCAATGTACTCAATACTAATATGAAACCAATAGATAAATAATTACATGACAACATGAATCAAAAACACAAATGAATTCAAATGGGGGAAGAGGAGTGAAAGGAACGGGGAGAGAGGAGAAAGGAGGGGGTTAGTGTGCTCTCTCACCTAAAGTGCTGCACAATTAAGGGTATACAGCACCCTTAATGGGGGAAGGGCTCCACTAAAACTTGAATTTTACCTAAGAAACTCAAACAATGTAACCTAATCTAAAAACAAACTTATAAGAATTTTCAAAATACGAAATAGTTTCAGTCACACAATCCTCCAGTAGTTGGGGACATGCAGATCTCTCAGGGTAGCCCTCAGGGGAAAAGATGTTTTCCTGTGTAAGTGAATGTCTTTTAGCGTATTCATTTTTTTTTCCTAACAAAACATGTTATTGATTCTTCTTATCATAAGCTCAAATGGAACTGAAATAGTCATGGAATCTGAAAAACATCCATGCCTCATCAACTACAAAATAACAGTACACCCACAATACACCTACATCCAGGATTGCATTTTATCTAACAAATGCAATCAGTGTAACCTAATTCTTTGTACCCTCAATAAATCCCAAACAACAAAAAATAAAAGGTCACCACTCCATATATTAATACACAAGAAATAGCCTTTTAGTGGATTTATGACCTTATTCACATTAAACCAAACACCAAGCTCTCACTATGAAGCCATTTTTCTTCACTTCCTATGGAAAGTAAACTCTATGCTAGGATGTGTGTCGACTTCTTTCTTATGTATCTCCGGCACATATCAATGCTCAAATCTTCAGAGCCTTCCTGTAGCTTTCTCTGTTACAGAACATCAGCCCCCTTGTGTTTTACGTTATACGTGACTTGAATTTGTCTCTCATATTAGAATGTAAACTCCTTGACAATAGGCAGAGCCTATACTCAAAGTACTTGCTCAATAAATGGCTGTTGAAAGAAAACATAAATAACTAAGAAAGTTTTTCTGTCCTTATAAATACCGCATAAATGTAGATTTTTTTCCTCCTGTTCCTCTGAATGTAGATCATGGCACACATGTGTTTTCATGTTTATATATGTGTACACATGTGTCTGTATATGTATCTGAGGGCTAGCATTTTGTTACATTTGGAAGGCAGAGAAATAGAACTGAGTGTCAAAGGAAGATAGTGTCTTGCTGTTGTTTAGAATTTTAAATTGTACTAGTTTGTTCTTGCAAACTCTGTGCTTTCTAAACTTTGTATCTTAATTTCTTCCAAGCTGTGTTCTTAGTAATTAGAGTTGAAAAGGTTCTGGGCAGTTCTCTTACAGCCAAGAAGGACAAATGTCTTAGAGCTGAGAAAATGCCACTCTTTTTAACTTTCTAAGATTTATGGAACACATGAAATTAGCTTGAAAAGTAGAAGAGTCTCTTCAGATTGGCCCATCTTAAGAACTCTGACCTTGACATTCAACTTCTCTTAAGCCAATGTCTACTCTGAATAATGAGCCTTCTAAAGACTGAGCCTCCATGAGGATGGGACACTAATATCTCACCATTCTTTTCTTCTGGTGCAGACCACCCTGAATCCCAAGGTGACTTCATCAAGGTGGCATAATTCATTGTTACTCAGCAGTTACCAGGAAGGTATGGATCCAAACCTGTTGCCTGGTCTCAGAGGACAGTCAGGAAAGGTTGATGTTTCTCCGCACTCTGATGGCAGTAGTTCTGCTATCTCTGCCTGGTTTCCTCAGTGAGCTTCTTGCCCTGGACAAGAAATTCTTTTGTGGGTACACTCAACACTTAGAAGCTTAATGGCCCCTGAGTCCCCAGATGATCTGGAAGAGATTAAGGACTGATACTGTTCTAGTAACCTTTAGAAACTGAAATAAAGTGCTGCAAGTTGATTTAAACCTTAGAGAGAATAAAAAGATGTAATTGTGTGGAGCAAACATCTCTCTTCATCACTATACCTAAACAATGATTCCATTCTTATACTGAATGAGCATCTGCGGTGGGCCTGAGTTACACTAAAAACTGTGATGACAGCAGTGAAATTAAACATGTCCTCTCTCTGTGAAGCTACAATCAAACAACGGGGGTAGGGGAAGCTGATTTGCAGCTTTTGACATTGACAAATGCAAATTTTATTTTACTCAGGACTCAATTTCTAGTTCACTTTGAGCAGACACAGTCAAGCAAATGTACCTCCCTGAGACTTGCATCAGTGCTGTGACCCTGAGAATCAAGCACAGTGGAGGTGATAGCTTTGAAAGCCTGGACACAGGGGATTTGGGTTCTAGGTAGCAACATACAGTCTCCAGGGCTGTGAGTGACAGCACCCCATGCTCAGCTGTAGTGGTGGCAGTGTCCTCCCATGTCATCTCTGGGCTGTTCACTGGCCATGAGTCCTTTCTTCCTGCCTTGTATCTAAGCCTGGTTCCCTACCATTCTTTATAATTTTGTGAGCTCCCCAATACCCTTTCAAACTGTAGTCAGTTTCTGTTATTGTTTTCTATTAAGAACTCTATCTGATAAAAACTTTGTGCATATATGCATGTACCACGTTTCCCAAAAAATAAGACCTACCCCCAAAATAAGCCCTAGCAGGATTTCTATGCATTTGTTAAATATAAGCCCTACCCCAATAATAAGACCTAGTGACGGGTGTGGCTATGCAGCATATCTGCATAGCCATAACTGCATTTCAGCGCAGAGCAGTAAGGAAGACTGGAATACTTTTATCTGCCACAGCTTCTTTCTCCTAGCCCTTTGCACTTATGCGGGTGCACGTGTGGTAACCATAATTGCAGGCATCCTATTGAGCACGTGTGAACGGCTAGGGGAAAGGAGTTCATGTATCACTAGTGCCAGCCCCACCAACAAGGTCGGCTCCCCCTGTAAGGTTCCAGAAGAAGATGACTTAACTGTATTTGAATAAATGTAGATTTATCCTCTGAAAATAAGCCCTAGTGTGTCTTCTTGAGAAAAAAATAAATATAAGACAGTGTCTTATTTTCAGGGAAATACAGTAGGTATGGATAATGGGCAACATTTTGGTCAGTGAGACGTAGAGAGAAATTGTTCTAAGCTCCTGGCGAGGCTAATAACAAGAAACTAGGTGAGCTGAAATGTGAGCTCTTTCCCTTTGAGGCTATGTGGAAGGCAGATGAGACAGCTGGAGCTCCAGCAAGCATTTTAGACCCTGAGCCCCCTAAAGTATGTAAGCCATGGAATAGCATGATGACCTGGAAAGATACAAATCTGTATCCCTTATGAATAAGGAGCAGTCAAACTACCCCTATAAGAAAGGTCACACGTGACAGAGAAATAAACTTCTCTGTTGATTAAGGCCCAGTCATTTAGGTTTTGTTCCCAGGAAATGGACTTAACTCATCTTTATATTGTCCAATCAGGAAGCCACCATGCTAAGGGACACATCTATCTTTTTCTGACCCTTACATCGCAGATAGCAACAGTGAACTCAAGCTTGGCCTCTGTTGCTCCAGCCAAGCAGCCA
Organism: Otolemur garnettii; assembly: GCF_000181295.1. Taxonomy (NCBI): domain Eukaryota; kingdom Metazoa; phylum Chordata; class Mammalia; order Primates; family Galagidae; genus Otolemur; species Otolemur garnettii. The sequence goes on along the minus strand of NW_003852454.1, from coordinate 8,200,060 downwards.
AGAAGGGCACTGAAGATCCCGCTCCCTAGGGTCCTGCTACAAAGTTCCATCTCTCTGAAGGTGTGGCGGGGTGTTGCCAAAAATGCTCCCTAGCCTAGCTGGGATTTCTATTACCAGTTTGTGGCCTGTCTCTCTCTCTCTCCCCCTCACTGCTTGAGTGTCAGGTCATGGGACAAAGGCTTCTATGTGTTTTCTGTTCTGTGGCATCTCCTGGCCTAGAGCAGAGACAGGGAGGTCTCCCAGACATGTGCTAAATAAGTGGATGATTGGCCAGGAGGAGCAAGGAGGGGCCTCTGTTCTCAGAAGTCACCTCCAAGGTGCTGCTGAGTTTGCTCTGGGGGTCAGGAGGCCTTGGTTTCATCCCTGCTGTGTGACCCTGGACACATTTCCTCACTCATTCACTCTGAACAAAACCACACTTGGTTGCTTTCCACTCTATATCAGGCACTGGACACGTGCATACAGGTGCAGAGATGAAAGGTCCTAAGATCACTGAGCTGACCTCTAATGGGACAGAGGGAGAAAGAAACATCGCCACTGTGGGGACCAGCAGTGCATGACCCTGGGTGGTAGGAAATGTGAAGGCTGCCTGGCCCAGCTGGGAGCTTGGGGCTCCTCCAGGAACAGGAACTCCCAACAGCTCATCCCCTTGGGCATCTTGTGGACAAGGTGGGGTTGAGGCACAGGAGGACAGGTCCATTCACCAGCCTGCTGGGTGGCAGCCCTTGTGCAAAGCCTCTACAACCACCCTGCTGGGAGTGCCACGTCTTTGTCCCCATGTGATACGGACTGACCCGCACTGAGTACTCACTACCTCCCAGGCTGCTATCTACACCCACTCCATTCATTAGCTTAGTAATCCTCACCATAGCCTATGTGGTAGCTCAGGACTCAGTCCCATTTTACAGGTGGGGACCATGAGGCCCAGAAAAGTTAAAAGAGGCAGAGCACAAAGCTGCTGTGTGTCAGACCTGGACACAGTCTCAGGCCCAGTGTAGACCTGAGCCCGTGTGCTCCACACTGCACATGCCACAGCCACTTCCCTCCTCAGATGACAAGTGAGATTCATGGACATCAGGCAAGAGGCAGAGTCCAGCCCAGAACCAGTTCTCAGGAGGTTTCCAAATCTAATATACCAAAGGCCTCTGTCACAGTTCTGGGTCTCTGTGGGGATTCTGAAGGGACTGCAGTGGACCAGAAGTGCCCCTCTGTCCTAACCCCTGTTGGAAACAGTTCCAAGACATTAGAGCCCACATTACTGCCTTAGTCAGGACAGCCACACACGTCTGCACCCTGCAAAGCCTGCCAAGCACTGTCCCATTTGAACGGTGCACTCATGGCACCCTTGGAAAATCATTTCACCAGCCAGGAGCAGGTTTATTTCTGGCGTTAGTGTTCCCTTCCATTGCTATCTAAGTCTATCTGAGCTAGAACCACCCTGTTTTGAACTCAGGATCTTGTAATGAGTTTTGAATACATGAAGTGTAAGACCTCCAAGTTTATACCTTTTCAACATTGCTTTATTTGGGCTCTCAGGAGAATACATATACCTGACCATTTCCTACATTTGCTTTGGAGGTTAAACTTGTTTTCTGAAACCATGAGTGTCCTCTTCACAAGAGATCATACACTTGCAATCTGATCACTTTACACCTTCCTTTTCCATTTGAGTAATTGCCTTTTTTGATCTGTTAGTCTCTTAAATCAAGCACAAGACAAAAATAGTACGAGGCTTTATAACTGTCCATGTATTTGCCTTTACCAGACACCTTTATTTCTTCATCCAGCTTTGAGTTCCTGTCTAGCGTCCTTCCTCTTCAACCAGACTGACTCCTATTGTAGGGCAGGGCTGCTGGTACTCACCTATGGATATCTGACAAATGGCTCCATTTCTTCCTCATTTTGGAAGCACAGGTTCTTGGATATTGGACTCTCGGTAGACAGACCTTTTTTTCCCCCTCCATGACTTTGAATATTGCAGCCCATTGATATCTGGATTCCAAGGCTTTCCATGGCAAATCTTATGTCAATCATGTGGAAAAATGATGATGAGAGCCATCTTCCTGGCAGCTCACTAGGTATTAATAAGGGAAACTATTATGTAGCACACACCCAGAGCATTTCTATATAGTAACATGTGGCAGCTATTTGTAGCATCCAACGCCAATTCAAATTTAAGGAAAAAGAAATTAAATACCCCATATAGACACTAGGAGGTCTCTAAAAGCCTAAAGTTATTATAAGTGTTTGAACTGTAAGTGATAAGGTTATAGAAACGTTGTACAGGTTTTAATTTCTACTCAAACAAATATCAATCTCTAAAACCCATGGAAACAGGAAGCACTTGTTTCTCTTTCCAGAAGAAAACGTTTCTGCGCCCATTAAGGAAAAAAAGACCCCACCCTGTGTTGTCCCCACTCCTGATTGGTCCATTTCTCTGAGCCTCTGACCTCATAGAGAGCCATTGAGGCTGATACCTATATAAGCCCCTGTTTGGGCCTGGGTCTTTGGTCATTACAGCCCAGGAAGCTTCTTTCGGTGACCTGCGGACTAGACCTCAGATAGCGTGTTTCCTTGATCGTAGTGCTTGCAGTTTTCCCAGTGAGTAGTTTATTGTAGTGTACATAGTGTTCTTGGCATAGTGTTATTTGTTTTCTTAGCATAAGTTCACATATTCTTTTTATCCTAGTTAGCTTTCATTAGTAGTGTTAGCCTATTTAGTGCCCCAGTTATTATAGTTTGTTAGTGTTTTTAGCATAGTGAGTGTTAGTCGTCGTCGTTGTTGTTGTTGTTGATTAGTTATTTAGTGTAGCTTATCTAGCGTAGTGCTAGAGTAGTCAGGCTCCCCATGGCGCCTGGGGTGGCCTCCGTGTCTCTGGACAAGGAGGTCCTCCAGGACTACGAGCTATTACACACCCTTGGTCTGGGCGGCTTCGCTGAGGTGAAGCTGGCCCGGCACATTCCAAGCGGGACTGAGGTGGCGGTCAAAATCATCAACAAAAGCCGTGCTCTTGGCCTCATGTCGGTGTCTTCTGAGATCCAGATCATGAAGAGACTCAACCATCCCCACATCATCAAGCTGCTGGAGGTCATAGAGGGTAAGGAGGATGTGTACTTAATCCTGGAGTACGCAGGGGGCAGAGATCTTGCTCGTAGAATATGCACATTTGGCCATATGGAGGAGGGGGAGGCCCGAGCCATATTCTTGCAGATCCTGAAAGCCGTGGAGTACCTTCACCAAGAGGGCATCGCACACAGGGACCTGAAGCCTGACAACATTTTATTCGATTCACACAATAATGTGAAAATAGCGGACTTTGGCATCTCCACAACCTTCAGGGAAGGTCAGAGTTGTGGGAGCCTGTGTTCCATGGCCCCAGAAGTCTTCCAGCCGCAGGAGGATGAGGGAACAGCAGAAGACATCTGGGGCCTGGGGCTCATCCTCTATTCAATGGTGGCCGGGACCCTCCCATTCTTTTCATGGAACTGTAACGAATCAGGACGTGCATATAGGAAAGCCACCTGTGCAATGCCTGCTTTCACCACCCCAAAACTAAAAACCCTTCTCAGAAACATCCTAACCCCTGACCCCAGCGAGAGGTTCACCCTCCACCAGGTGATGGAAGACCCCTGGATCCGGTCAGGCCAAGACAGCCGGAGGCCACGCACGGCAGAGACCGCCACCCCACCAGAGATTGGCACCCCACCACAGATCGCCACCCCACCGGAGATCGCCATCCCACCAGAGACCGACAACGCACTAGAAGTTCCTCGTCTCACTTCTACCCCCCAACCTGGCCCGGTGTCCTCTCCCTCTCCCTCTCCCTGCACCAGCCGCCTTAGGGGAGGCCCAGAAGGAGATGAGGGAGCTCAGGCAAGACCCAGATCAGACCACGCCCTCCCCGCTGGGCCGGTAGTGGACGACCACACCGCGGAAGCCGTCCAGGGCCT
>NW_003852454.1:8195308-8195987 GCF_000181295.1 Otolemur garnettii | reverse complement strand
CCTTCTTTTTATGGTTTTATTCAATTTTCAATAAAGAAACTGGATTGTTTTCTGTGTGTAGTGTGTACGTGTATGGGGTACAAGGTGAAGTTCAGGGGTATGTGGAATGGAGACTTAAAGCTAACACACCCTTCCCCACAGGCAGATGCGGTCTGCTGTCACTGGTGTGTGGCCTCTGCAGAGCTGACCTCATAGAAGGAGTTTGACTGTGAGGGGTGGGGGCAGTTGGGGAGGGCAGCACAGGAAGGGATGGGGGGCCTGGAGGAGGATTGGTCCCAGGGAACAGGCGTGGACTCCCAGCCAGATAAGGAGCCTGCAGCCTACAGGGACCTCCTAGCGACAGTGGACTGAGCTGAAGCACAGCCTGGACTCCCCCCACACCCTGACCAGCTACGACAACCATTGAACCTGGACTATGACTCCTGGGCACTTGTCCCCTCACTGTCCTCCTCTGCCTTTTCTTCCATGGTTGCGGGTGACTGAGTGAGAGGATTCTTAGGCATCTCAATCCTGTTTATTTCAAATGGGTATCAATCCATCTCACTCCAGGAAGCTGATTCCTGGGTATTTTGCCATTTGGGGTCCTCCCTGCACAGCTAGGGCTGTACACACCTGGTACAGGCAGCTTGGAGCACAGTAGTATTTGGAGCTCATGAGAAACACTCACTGGAAAGGGGCC
>NW_003852454.1:8145081-8195100 GCF_000181295.1 Otolemur garnettii | reverse complement strand
AGTAGGATCACAAAGTCCTGGGAACCAAACTGTTTAGGGAGTCAGAGTGACCTGGTAGTGCTTCCCACAGTGCCCTAGGGCACCACGTGTCCTGCTGGGTTTTCTGACTGAATACTGTAGCACTTGAACTTTCCTCTGTGAGTTTTCCTCCTTTTCATAACAGTAGCACAGGTGTGTCCCACTAAGAGGCCTGAGCCAGCTGTGGGCATTTAGTCCCCACACAGAACCATTCCTCTGTGCTCAGTCCTTTCTTTGTGAAAACATTTCCACATTCATACCCTTTTCACCTTTCTGTCCACATATCAGATACACTGCTGGGGGAAGTGCATGAACTTGAAATTATTTGGGGGGGTATCTGTGGACTCAAGCTCTATGTACATTCCTGTAACCCGTGGTTGATAAATCTATTCATTCAACAAATATTTCTTGAGCACCTATTATATGCTTGGACTCAGGTATGTGCAATCCTAGGAACATAGCGGTGGATGAAATAGACATGGTGTTCCTAAGGCTTTCTGTTTACTTTTAAAGATGGGCATTGAAAGAATAATCACACACTTTGTTATAATTTGGTAAGTGGTGTAAAAGATGAAAAGAGAATGTTTTGAGAATTTGATGTCTTCTTGCAATAGAAGATAATTCACAGTGGCTAGAGAGTGAGTTAGGAGAAGGGACACCTCTGTATTTTCTTGGGATAGCATACCCTATGCCTCTCACTAGTAGTGTACAGAGAAATCCGCAGACATTGTATCTATTTTATTTATATTTCTCCAATTTATTATTCTGTGACCTAAGAAATCAGGCATTCACACTAGGAAGACCTACAAAATGAAACCCATGAGCATCTTGGTCAATACATACAACTCAGATGACCTGGCTGCTCTCACCCAACCAATGACACCATAAATAGTCCCTCTTATCACAAATCACACCAAGACAAATCCAGTGTTTTACCCCAACTTCCAGTCAGGAGACATAAAAATGAGCCATTTTTTCAACCCTTCCTAGCCCTTCCCGTTACTGAGGATGTGGTCCAGTGGGGAGTCCCCTGGGATGCTCCCCCACCCCATCCTGAACTATTTGGTCAGACATTGGGTTAGGGAAGCCCCTAAGCCTAGCTGAGAACTACTATGCTTCCACCTCCCCTTTCCCCTCTCAGCTAGCAAAGCAATAATGACCAAACCCAGCCAACTCAGAAAACAAACACAGAGGCTTGCCCAGGAAAGATCCAACACAGTGATACAAATGTCACAATAGCCAGAGGATGGCTTTTGCAGTTAAGGGGTGAGTGAGAACTTAACTCCTGAGAGAGAGAGTGAGCTGAACTTAACCAGAGAACCTGTGGAATCCACAGAGTCTTGTCATTTACCTTCCCCTTGGAAGGGATAGGTGAGGGAGGAGAGAGACAGAGGTTCTGCCAGTTTAGGGATCGAACATGGAACTGGGGAATCAGGACAGCATAATGACAAGGCTGCCCAGCCTCCTTCAACAAACAGAAAAAGGTGGCCTGGTTTGAGAGTCGCCTATACTGGAGGAAACCTCTCAGCCTCCCCCAGCTTCCTTCTGCCCAGGTCCCAGGGTCCACGCCCTCCAGGCCTACAGGTCATTGTTGTTCCCTGTTACAGGTGTCTCAAGGGCTGCTCATAATACTCTGGTGTTGCTATGGCATTTGAGGCCCAATTGGACTAAAACGACTCTTTGCAACAATGACATGGGAACCTCTGGGATAAGCAGAAATTGGTGGCTTAGGAACATTCTTTCCCAACTACATAATAACATGGGGGTATAATACCTCCTGGTGGGGTACCAATCATGCCACAGCTACACAAGAGGACAACAGGGGTCACCAAAGTTTTTTATAATGAAATAGGTGGCTCCAATATCAATTAGAAAAACTTTGCTTAACAGCTGTATCTAGGGTTCCACAGGGTTCTTCATGTGTGATTTGGAGGGGATGAATGGGAGGCAGTGTGGAACCCTGTCCCTTGAGGGTCTGGATTCCCCCCTTGGCCTGCCGTGATCAAGGGACACTCTGTGCTCAATAACCTGGATGTCCCCATTGGGGACAGGGCCACCACTGCTTCATGGATTTTTCCTTCTCACTTTTTGGTTCTTCTGGGGCTGGTGTGACGTCTCTCTAAAAAGTGTCTAGGTTTCCTGTGAGGGTAACAGGTCTTTCCACCATACCCGGGGCACCTTGGAGTGAGTGTCTAGGGAGGACATTGCTATAAAATCCACCTCCAATAATCTGTCCTTTTGATGCTCCCCTGTGTTACATATCCTGTTTGTTGGGGACACTGGAGACCACTGACAGTAGCTGGGACATGTCTGGTGGCCTAAGACCAACTTTTGGAGTTTCCTATGGGTTATCACAGTCAAGGTGTCAATTGTGTATTAATCACTACTTCTGCCTCGGCTGATCTGGGTCCTTGTTTTATACCTTCTGACAGCTTCAGCGGTTCTTTCTCTAAATATCCTGGGGTTCCCTCCTTTCCCTAAACCACCTCTGTTAATTTGGAAAAGTTGAGTGGTTTTACCTGAATAGCTTCCATGTTCTTATAAAAGACACTAGCCTGTGGTTGCAAAGATCGGATCCTCTTTAACATAGATGTTGATTTCACCCTGGACCCCCTTGTACTGTTTGATTTCTAGCTAGGAGCTTTGACAAGGGCATGGAGTTGGTCCCCTCAGACCAGTGGTTCTCAACCTTCCTAATGCCATGACCCTTTAATACAGTTCCTCATGTTGTGGTGACCTCCAACCATAAAATTATTTTCATACACCTGTATTCATACGGGGTATATATGATGGTTTTAGGCAACCCTGGTGAAAGGGTCGTTCAACCCCCAAAGGGGCCATGACCCACAGATTGAGAACTGCTGCCTTAGACCTGACCAAACTGCCCAAATCCTGTTTCTCTCATCTACAAATACCCATTTGAGAGTAAGACACACACATCATTCCAGGTCAAATCAAATACAATAGCCAGGTATTCACATTTCTCTGTGTATTTCACAGTGTCAGCAAAGAAATTCCCTGACTTTTCTTTATACATCTTGGGATCACCCATTGAAAATAGATTATGAACCCTCACAGGCTGTCCTCTGGGTCCTGATACTTCCTGCGAAGGACATACAAGAGGGAAGTTAGGATCCAGAAAGGGGGCTGAAGAGAAGAGGTGGGGTCCTATGCTGGTGGGGCTGAGCCTCCCCTGGGGCTGAAGCATTAGCCACAGTCCTGACCACTGCCTCAAAGTCTCTGGCCTGTTCAAAGTCAAAGAGGCATTTGGATCTCTCCTTGTCCCCTTAAGCCAACACTATTCCACACAAGTTTCTCGATATTGGGTTTTATCCCTCAGGATCCACCAGCAGGAAGTATCAGGACCCATGCTGTCCTGAAGCTTTCCTCTTATGTTTGATCTAAGAGTTTTGTCCTGCTAGCTCTTATCATTTAAGTCTTCAATTCAGTGTGAGTTAATGTTTGTGTATGGTATTAAAATGTCAGGGTCTAGTGAGAATAGCCCACATCACAAGTCCCAAAGCTTCAAATGCTGACATGGATGCAGAGAGAAGGGAATGCTTTTACACTGTTTATGGGACTGCAAACTAACATAGCCTCTTTGGAATGAAGTATAAAGAATCCTCAAAGAAAATCAAAGTAGACCTTTCATTTGATACTGCAATCCCATTATTAGGCAACTACCCAAAACAAAAAAAATTATTTTATCATAAGGATATTTTGACTAGATGGTTTATCACAGCTCAATTTACAATTGCCAAGATGCAGAAACAACCTAAGAGCTCATCAACACATGAACGGATTACTGAAGTCTGGTATATGTGTATCACGGAATACTATTCAATCATAAAAAAGATGGAGGATTTACAGCTTTTGTATTAACCTGGATGGACTTAATAGAGTATGGCAAGAATGGGAAAGCAAGTATCCAATGTACTCAATACTCATATGAAGCAGTAGATGAACTAATACATGGCCACACAAGAGAAAAAGTCAAGGGGAAGAGAGAGGAGAAACGGGGGGATTCTCAGTGAATGGGCACAATCTAAGGGTATACAGCACTTATATAGGGTGTAGGACACAACTGTGACAGGGACTTTACCTAATAAATGCAAACATTGAAACTTAATGCTACCCTCATATTAATCAGAAATAAAAAAAAATAATAAAACTGAAAGCTGAGTCTGCTGAAACCACGTGAACTGTCAGAGTTAACAGGCCTGAACAAGGTTCCATGAGGAGCAGAGATGAGTGGGAGGGCCCAGATTCAACTTTTAGTTGTAGGAGGTTCATGGAAGTGCCTTGGAACAAAGAAGCACAGGTCCCAGGGCCAGCCAGATCTGCTCCACACCCTGCCACTGGAGCCTTTCCTGCCTAAGTCTCTAGTTCTGACCTCACAAATGTCTGTGCAGGCTTGAAGGAGAGCAGTGAGCTCACAATAAGCAGTGGTCAGGACTGGCTGCAGAGTGAACTGACACAGGGATCAGCAAATACAGGTGGTAGCAATGGCTGTTAGTTGCCTTCCAAATTTCCACACTCTCCTCTTCCTTAATAAAGGTACCCCACTTTTTCAAGATAGTAAATCACCCAGGGAAAACATTTTCAGATTTTCTTGCCTCTACCCTGTTTTCCCAAAAATAAGACCTACCCAAAAAAGCCCTAGCAAGATTTCTATGTATTATATTTAATAAAAATAAGGCATCCCCTGAAAATAAGCCCTAGTGTGTCTTCTTGAGAAAAAATAAATATAAGACAGTGTCTTATTTTGGGGGGAAACATAGTATGTGTGTGTACAACTATATAAAATGTTAAATTATAAAAACACTAAAATGGTAAGAATCTACTGGAATATAAACTTCATAAAAGCAGAACTTTCTGTGCTGATTTCTCCGCTATACCAGGTATTCCATAAATATTTGTACAGTGGATGAATGAATGAGTGAATGGATTTTTTACTATGCAAATATCTGGCTGTATAAAGCTGGAGTTAACCTTTTTACCAATTGGTGAATTTGTACCTAGGAAAATTTTTCACATAAACTATCTACTCATATTTCCAATAACTTTATGGCTGTCTACTTTCACGTCTCCGGAAATATGCAAATGCTTGACATTACTAAGTCCCAGTTGCAGAATCATGCTGAAAGCTCATAGTGCCCGAGGGAGACGCTAATGTCCTCACCTCTGCACACCCCTGTCTTCTAAAGAATAGTCTTCCTCTCTCTATGGGGCAAATACAAATCTCAAGGCAAATCTTAAAGCCCCTTAAAGCCCCCTGGATTCCATATCCATATCCATGCTATGGATATGACTGCAAGAGAAAAAAAGGAACAGGTTTCTGCTAAATAATTTGTTGTGCCCTGAATGTCATCACTTTGTTCCATGTTCCTTACTCACATAATGCTGAGATGTGGGAACACACAAGGCTGTGCATAGATTCCATTAGCTTCTGTTTTGCACACATTATGCCGGGAAAGAGAGATAAACAGAAGCTAAGCTCTGGCTCTGCAGCCTGCTTGCGTGCAGCGTGACAGCACCCATTGCCGGCTGTCACCCACCACGCTCCCGCCTGCACAGCCAAGCAGCATCTGTTAGTGAGCCTTGCCTGTATCCTCACCAGTAAGAAGGCATCTATCAACTTGCTTCCCAGTGGGTTGGCATCAGTTAATGAGGACTTTATGACGCTTCTGAATAGTAACATTAGAAAAAGCTGGCAAGTCTGAACTTACAAGAACTATCTATAGTTTTTTTTTTTAAGGTAGCCTATTATTTCAATTAAAATAAAAATTAATGATGTAATTGTTGATAACACCTTCAGCAATTAAACCCATTGTACGGACATAATGGCTGAGATCTATCTTTGCTTCTGATTGTCTATTACTTTAGCACTGGAAAATGCATTTTTATATATTTTCTTCACCAAATTTGAATACATTTGAAAAAGGGCTCTTCAATTTGGGAAAAACTCATTCTGCAGAAATAATTTCCTAAAGTCATTTATTTTGAAAAGGATAATTTAAAATACACCCACCCACACACACACACTGTGCCTTATTTATTTCACCCTGTAATTGTATTTTTACATGATTGCTTGTGTATTTTCTCACTTTAAAATGGAAATTAAAGGTCTGATGACTTGGGTTGATTTAATTTACCCAGGCAGTAGAACTCCCACCCCCATTCTGCAATAAGGAGTTGTTACTGTGTCATTACTCAATCTATAGAATTATAGGATGCTGGGATCACTTGATTTTACCCAGGGTTTATTTTGGTGTTTTAATTACCCACTATGCAATTATTTAAATCATCTGGGGAGACAAAAGTCATCCAAAGGTATTTCTCTGGGCAAGTCCTGCATTTTCTTTTAGTGTGTTTTCATCAGATGAGAACAAAAGTACAGAAATAAAGTTACTTAGGGGCCAAAAGAATTAATATCATTAAGCTCAGTATTATATTTTAAAAGATAAGGAAACTGAAACTTGAAAGGGAAGAGAATCCAAAGTCACTCAGTGAGCAGGAAAATCTTGCTGGTTTCTGATTTCTCTACCTGGCCTCTGGCTCTGTCCACATTTACTGACTTTCAGTTTCACGGGCTGCTTTTTATGATGATCTTTGAATAAAATGGAGGCATGCTGGGAAAAGGAGATTACTAGCTATGAGAGAGGAATAAATTCAGCAAGAATATTTTCAGACATATGTGCACATTCACTGACAGGAACTGAGACTACATACTAACAAACACTTGCACACCTGTGAATCGCATCTACCTTTCGCTTGTATGAAGCGGCAGCATCTCACTCAGAGAATCTTCACTTTCATGGAAGCTACGCACATGCCCTTCTAGACGGTTAGACAGGACTCCAGACATTTTTTAGATGCATATGTCTTCCTGATCTCAATCTCTATCCTTGCATTTCACGACATCCAGACTTTTCTCCCACAATTACTCTTCCCCAACTCTGCTAAGATTGCATTCGCTTTTAAGGCTAAAATGAATTGATTCCTTTTCAAAGGCATTCTACCTAGTTTTCTGTCTTTCTAAATGCCCATATCCTACCTAGAAGTAGAGGTACAAAGCATCTAGTTTATTTTTGTAGCCTTCAAAGCATCTGCCGCTTGTTTATCACACATTTATTAGTGCAGGTCAATTTTTCACCCTGTGATGCTTACTTAATAATCATTCAGTAATGTTGCATTAATGAATGAATAAATGGACGGCATCTATAAGTCAATCTGGAAAATTCATTGGAGAGCAAGTTCTGTGCCACATCTCTGGTTTGTTTCTGGACTCCATGCCCTGGTTTCCCTATCACCTGAAACCGCAGGGGTTCCCTGTACTATGGAGGGCATGCTCCATAAAAATCTGGAATCCCTGGATTGTTCTGTCACCTACTATACAGAACATCCCAATTTATCTTATATTCAGCTTCCTCCATGTGTTCAACTTTGTTTTCAACACCGCTCCTTTATTCCCCCATATTCCCTTTTCCTCTCTCTTTAGACCTAATACTTAATCTTCATTCTACAAATCTGTGCAGACCTTTCCTGCTACTGTATTTTGCCTTTGACTCTCTTACCTCTGGCTGCACACTAAATATCTCTTCACATGCAAACCTGTAAATAAATGAGAGTATTTGTCCAGCTCTTACATAAACAATAACACTTTTTTTTTTTTTGGTTGCAGCCATCATTGTTGTTTGGCGGGCCCGGGCTGGGGATTCGAACCCGCCACCTTGGGTGTATGTGGCTGGTGCCTTAGCCGCTTGAGCCACAGGCGCTCAGCAATAACACTGTTTTTAACCAAAGTCTCTGGCAATACTTTGCTTAAGTACTTTGCACTTCCTTTCATACTTGAAGCCATCATTCTCTTAGCCAACGCTGATTCCTCTTTTGCAGCAGGCTCTGCCATCCTTTTCAGAGGCATCAAGGTGAATGAGAAACAGCTCCTGCCTTGCAGCCCCTCACAGTATAAAGTGGATGGTGTGGCTGGAAAGAGATCATTAGGACAGTGAAGAGCACTTCATTATGGAAACCACCAAAAAGCTAGGCACCAATCTTCATGTGCCGTAGGATCTGAGAAGGCACTGTCTATCAGGTCATGCCTGAATTTATTTTTTCTTTACTTCATAATTAGTAGTGGATGGTGTGGGAGGGCAAAATGGCCTTCATATATCTTTGTATTTTCTCAAAGCACCCAACACAGACATCCAATAAAAACTCGATGATTGAACGAAGGCTGAATCTACATAAGCCCTTAGTCTTCCCTCAATGCCATGTAAGTTCAAATATGAGTTTACACCTCATATTTCTGTGCAGTATTTCTACGTTTCTGTAGCATTATGTAATGTTTATATAATATACACCCTGTAATGGTCTGTCTGCCTGCAGTATCTCTTCTCATCCTTATGGGACATTCATCTTCTAGGATTACATCTGATTCCTCTCACAAAAGCATCACTTTTTTGTGAAGGTCCTGGGACCTATTCAATAAGCTCCAAACTCCACAACCAAACATTCCAGGTGCTGTATTGAGACCCCAGGCTATTTCTCCAAATAGCGCTTTTCTGCACAACCATCTACAGTGGTAAATTTAGTCTACACCTTTCCCCAGACATGTATTGTTCAGTTCTTCAGAGTGTACACTGCCCCTTTAAGTTTATAAAAGAAGAACAATAGATCAGTCAGAAGAAGGAGCCCTGGGTTCCTGGGAGGACTTTCAGAACGCAAGGGCCAGGATGTAATCAGAATGGGCGAAGGAGGATCAACCACTCCAGTAAGAGGTATTGTCTCGGCTTACCCAAATTACATGGAACTTTTGGGTTTGCAAAACTAATCAAGGACAAGGTTTTGGAAATTTGTCAGCAATTTTCACTTGTTATTTTTTTTTTAATGTTGCAAAAAGACATTTTCCCTCCTTTTATAGTTATAGCTCTACTTCCCATCTTTGAAAGAGCAAAGGCAGCATGAAAACTTGAATATTATGGAAGAATATTATGTCAACTATTTTCAGCCATGCAAGGAAACACTGAAATTGAGAGCAGGGGCTACGGTGTTAACAGCTTTGATGATCATTCTGCCTTACTGTCGACTTTTGGGCTTTGCTCCTAACAACCTTCCATTCTGTTTCCTGTGCTTTCATTTCTGTGATCACTTGCTTCTTAAAAAGTCTTAATTTTTCTTTTGGCTGCAGTAACTCATTTGCAAATGTCGAACTTCAGCCTTTATTATTAGTCCCCACCTTTTCTATTGTTCTGTAATTGGATTATGACGTGACCTGTAATCTGTCTCTTTCTTCTCTTGTTTTCACAGCGGCACAATGATATTAATTTGTCGAGTAGGAATTGGTCATATGTTTTGTAGATGCCTGAATTCAAGAAAGACTTTGTACATTCACCCTTGTACATGCACTCACAGGATGCAAATTTCTTTCTAGAGAATTCCACAGTTGTCATGGACTAGTGGGGTTCAGTATATGCCACACCAAGTTCTGACTATAGCAGAACAGAATATGCCATCCCAATATGTGTCTTTTTGGCATCAGGATTATTTTGAGCTAATTAATTTGGAAAGTAGCAGACATAAAAGAAGCTCTGAAAACAGAGAAGTTATTCCTTTGTAAGAGAAATTTATATCTATAAAGGAAACTTCCATCTGTGAGGGTGTCTTCTCTGTACCAAGAACAGAAGGAAGAGTCTAAATTGTTAGAAACTTTCATCAAAGGAGAAGGCAGGGACATATCTGCATAAGGACCTGATCCTTGTTTGCTGTGCTTTTCCTGGACACCTCTTCTTTACTGCCCCTCACCCCAACACTCTCTCTTTGTTTTATTTAACCATGTCATTTAACCCTGAGCTCAAGGCACTTCTTAGAGATTTACTCATTTTTTCCCCTGGGTATCTCGCTTGTATACATGAGGTATATCTGTTATTAGACTTAGGTGTGTTTCATCTTGTGAATCTCTCTTTGGAGACATAGGTTAGCTCCAAGTAAAGACTATGAATGGTAGAGAGAAGACTAACATTTCTCTTACAAAGAGCGTGTATCAGGCAGCAGGCCCCAAACACCCGCTACTCTGGGTTCCCATTGCATTCAGTATTCAGACACTGGATATGTTGCTCATCTCTACTTTTCACCCCCTCCTCCTCTGCAGTGTGTTAGGGCTCAGAAACTGATACTCTAAAATATGGCATTTTGACACACTGCACTGAAGCAACCCCATGGTCTCTCTGACCTTGTCCTACCTTCCTCCATCTCTCCCAAAGAACAGGATGATGTTGTTCTCTGAAGTTCACTGACCTGTCTAAACTCTGACCCACCAAGGAGAACCATTGTTTTTTGTCCACCTCCCCACCCATTATTTCATGATCTATTGCAGACAAGACCAATAATGCAATCATATCTGAACAAACACTTTCACAAGATATGTCTGTCTCTCAGACTCACTCAAATTCCAAAGAGAACTATTTACAAATTAATCTCTGTTCCCAATCCTTTGATCCATTTAAGCTCCCTAGTAATCATTTATTGCCTCACAATGGAATTCCCTTCCTTCTCTTTCCCATAGTTGCCATTCTTTCTGTATCCTCAACATGGTCTCTAAACTTCTTGCCATTCTTTCTGTATCCTCAAGATGGTCTCTAAACTTCTTGCCATTCTTTCTGTATCCTGAAGATGGTCTCTAAACTTCTTGCCATTCTTTCTGTAACATCAAGATGGTCTCTAAACTTCTTGCCATTCTTTCTGTATCCTCAAGATGGTCTCTAAACTTCTTGCCATTCTTTCTGTACCCTCAAGATGGTCTCTAAACTTCTACATATGACTGAGGGGTTGAGTCTTTATTCTGAAGGATCACATCTATCATAGATTTGTATGCCTTTTCTCCAATTACTCTGTCTTTTGTGGGCTGATTTTTCAGTGCATCTTCCAGGAATACAGAGGAAACTTTCATTTACCCCTATGACTGTGAGCTCCTGGAAGTTGAGGAATATAACTTTCATTTCTATATCTCTATCCCAACCTGCTTATTGCGGGTCACAAATGCTTCATAACTTTGGACTGATGGAGTAGTGGACTAATTTTTGTCATTTAAACTATGTATGATTTTATGCTTAAAACTTTCTCTAAAGCAGAGATTCCAAGCTCTTGTTTTATACTATTTCTTTCTCCACATTCTTTAGGGCATCTCTAAATTATTTTAAGATTGTTGACTGAAAAATTATGAAGTCTATAAATTTGGAAAGGAGAGCTTTATTTCTTATAAAGGGTTGCAAACTGCAGGCTGGGAAGCAGAGCCTAGAAACAAGATGAGAAAGCAGGCACTTTGACGAATAAAGGGTAGAAAAAGAATTTATGCTAAATAGATTGACTAGATATACATATTTATAGGAAGATCTATGAATATTCATGAAGAGAGGTTGTCCACATGCATGGTTAAGTAACCATACATGTTATGTATGCCCTATGTTCACTTTTGGGTAGAGGTTTAGCATTAAAATGAACTAAAATCAGGCTTCATATGTCAAAAGGTAAAGCAGACCCCTCTTTATGATGAGGGCACTTTGTGCACAGTCTCCATAATCAAGCCAGCACTAGTCCATGATTAGTGGTCATTAATAAGAAAGGAATACATTGGGAAACTGGTCCTCTGTGTGTCAAACGCAATAAAGGAAATGGGGAGTCTGTTCCCAGTGTCAGAAGGTTACTGGAAGTCAGCAGAGAAGTGGGTCTTCCATTCTTTGTTTTCCCAGGGCTGATTTCTGTGTTACTCTTAAGAAAGAAATCTAGTATCAGTTAGAAAGTAAGGGGGGGAGGAGGTGCTGAGACATGGCTGACCTCTCATCTTTTCATGGTTTGCAATCTTAATTGTTATGGGGTGTCTTGGGCAAGGTGGCCCATTCCGTTGGTTGGGAGGGTTCCTGATTTTATTTTTACTTTGCAGAATATTTTGAAACATTTTGAAATAAAAGTTTTACATATTGATTTCTTTAAAAAAAAAAAAACCTAGGTTATATTTAATTTTACTTAGACAATGGTGAGCTTTTGCCAAAATGAATACCTAGAACAAATATCAGAAAAGAATTCACATTGCCTTGCTTGTCCACAGCAGATGTTCTTCTGAAGCACACACACACATACTCCTGCTCCCTATACCAGGCATATGGCATTTCATATGTTTGGCTGCTGGAACCAGAAAAAAACCCGTATAGCTAAGGCAGTTCTTAGTAATAAAACAAAACTGGAAGCATCAGCCTATCAGACTTTAGGCTGTACTACAAGGCCATACTGATTAAAACGGCATGGTATGGGCACAAAAATAGAGACACAGACATCTGGAACTGAATAGAAAACCAAGAGATGAAACTAACATCTTACAGTCATAAAACTGCAGATGCTGGCATGGATAAGGAGAGAAGGGATGCTTTTATACTGCTGATGGGACTGAAAACTTTTTTGGAAGAAAGTATGGAGAACCCTCAAGCTAGACCTCCCATTTGATCCTGCAATTCCATTACTGGGCATCTACCCAGAAGAAAGAAAATCCTTTTACCATAAGGACACCTGCACTTGACTACTTATTACAGTTCAATTTACAATTGCCAAAATGTGGAAACAGCCTAAATGCCCACCAACCCAGGAATGGATTAAGAAGCTGTGCTATATGTATACCATGGAATACCATTCAGCCATCAAAAAAGATGGAGACTTTACATATTTTGTATTAACCTGGATGGGCTTTTAATGCTAAGTCTCTACCCCGCATTCTTGTGATGCTTTTCTTCTTAGTAAAGCATCACAAGAATGGAGAAGCTGGGTGGCACCTGTGGCTCAAGGAGTAGGGTGCCAGCCCCATATACTGGGGGTGGGGGTGGGGGTGGGTTCAAGCCCAGTCCTGGCCAAAAACTTCAAAAAAAAAAAAAAAGAATGGAGATGCAAGAATCCTATTTACTCAATTCTGATATGAGGACAATTAATGGCCTAGTACACGGTGGGGCCTGGGAAGGGGAGAGTAGAGAAAGGGAAGGAGAGAGACGGGTGAGGGGTCACAGTATGTGACACATCTTTTGGGGTGGGACACAATTGTAAGAGGGACTTTACCTAACAAATGTAATCAATGTACCCTGGTTCTTTATATCCTCAATGAATCCCCAACAGTAAAAGTCAAACAAACAAAAAAACAAAAACACATGTTTGACTGGATCCAGGAGTGTAGACGTGGAACAAAGGAAAGTTCATTTGACAGTAGATTTGTTTCATGGCCATGAAAGTAATAAAAATTTACTCAAGTTCTCTAGTAATTAGAAAAATGTAAATCTGAATATACTGAGATGCCAGTGAGCAAGGAGTGGTGCTCGCAACTGTAATCCCCGTACTTTGAGAAGCCAAGGTGTGAGAATTGCTTAGGCCAGGAATTCAAGTGTAGCCAGAGCAACAGAGCAAGACCTCATCTTTACACAAAATTAAAAAATAATTAACCAGCCATGGTGGTATGTACCCCCACTTCTCAGGAGGCAGCTTGAGCCCAGGAGTTTGAGATTGCAGTGAGCTATGATGACATCAGTGTACTTTGGCCTGGGAGACAGAGCGAGATTCTGTCTCAAAAACATAAGTAAATAAAATAAAATGACATGCAATTTTTACTTGTCAAACTGACAATTCATAAAACAAAACAACATACCCATAGCTTATAAGAATGAAAGGTGTTGACCTAAGAGGAAAAGGCTGAAGCACAAAGTACAATTTAAAGATGAGCCAAGATGAGGACCCTTTCCCAGGAGACTCAGACCTAAGTAACCTTGGATATGAGCTGTGGTTGGCCTTTGTTACAAGCAGGTTTTTAAAGGTAACAACAGGGGATAAAGAGACTGATACAAAGTTGTTTGTCAGGAGTTCTCATTGGTTCACAGAAACAACACTGATTTGTGATTGGCTATACATTGTTAAGCTACAAGATGCGGGTTAGTGTCTAGTGTGGCATTATGAAATTAATTTATAGCTACTTGTGTCAATAGCAAGCAGTTTTATGAGACAAATACATAGCTCAGAAGGAGGAAGGGAAGATGGGATTGCTGTCTCGTTTTAATGCTTCCCTGGGCCTGATCATTTGAAAGAGCTCACATTTCTCAGTTGAAATTTATTTTCTTTCCTCAGAGGACATGAGTACTTTCATGTATTGTTGGTGAGAATGCATTTTTGGAAGGCAATTTTTATACACCCATTAACTAGTAACAACTTCAAACAATCTTTCCTACAGAATGCACATCAATGCCTAAAAATGTATCTATAAGGGTATCCACTGCAGGATAGTTGCACTTAGCCAAAATAACAAAAAAAAAAAAAAAAAAAAAAAAAAAATACCAAGTCTGCATGTGCATCAATAAAAGAATGCTTAAATGATACATAATGCATTTGTGCAAAGAATACAATGCAACTAATAAAGAGAATAAAAAGGCCTTTATGTATTAATTTTCCACATGTGTATTAAAGCAAAACTCATGACAGAACAACATGTATACAATTATTTATCTCTCTCTCTGTCTTTCTCTGTCTCTCTCTCTTTTTGTATATATAAAAATATACATGTACCTATGCATTCGGTTCAGGTGAGGTTCTGATGGCTATAATCTCAAATGACGATAATTCTGTAAATTCCACCAAGAATTCAGACAGACTATACAAAATCCCAGAGTTTAGAGACCAAAATTTACGGTCTAGGTACTTCAAATATATTATTTTCATTTCTTATTCTAACTTCAGAAATTAAGTTTGTATCCCCATTAATGTAGAGAAGGAAGCTGAGGCTGAGCTAGATCAAGTGTCTGCCCCAAAGTCATACAGTTGATCAACGGGTATACCAAGACTAGGAACTAGGTTTGTCTGCTTCCAACACTTGTGTGGCTTCTTCTGGAACATGTTGCCTTCCAAAGCATCAGGCTTTAGTAAAGAAGGTATTTGGGCTCAGAAACTGTTAGCCCCAATTACGATACCTGATGTGCTGAACTGGAGAAGGAGCCTGCGAGTCTCCCACTTTTCTGCTCCTTCCTTGCCCCCTACATCTCTCATGCTCAGTCTCTCCCAAAGCCCAGGATGAAGCTGCTCTCTGAAACTCTTCTGTCAGCCAAAAGTCTGGACTCACGGAAAAAAGAAATTACCTCTTATTCCTTCCCTAAGTTTTCATCCACTGAATTCACATTGCAAGAAGAGAGGCTGAAGTCTGTTAACACACCAAGAGAGACGTTTGTCACAAACCATTGTCTGGTCTGTAAGCCCAACAGATCTTGTCCCATACCATTGTATGTCCCTCAAGCCCATGAAGTCCCCCTACCAATCATTTACTACCTTCCTAAAACCATCCACACTTCCCATCTCCCTTTCCTCTAAGAAGAGGATGCATAAGATTTGTGCCTCAAAGGGCAGTGGGGTAATAACTTAGTGATTATTTCCCCTGTGTGCTTCAGTAAATTTGGATGCCTTTTCTTCTACCAGTTCGCCTGTCAGTTGATTTTCAGCAAACCTTCAAAGTATGAAGGGAAAGTTTCCTCTTTGCCCCCTGCAAAGGTTAATGAACTTACCTTTTTATTCTCCTTAAGCATTTCTTTCGGAATGACCACATTTAATTTCAGTCATGTGTGTGGTTACAAATGGGAAGGATTCCACCTATCCCAATTATATTAGGCTGGGTTGATTCTCAAAACTGATGTCATCTGATAAGCCCTTTATGCTCTAGAGGGCTAGTACATAGAATCCCAAATATCAGGCATAATCTTGGTAGGTAAAACACCAATAACTTTCAATGTAACTAATCATGACCTGAAGTAACCAAAAGTATTTGCTAAAAAATGATGTAGAAGCAGACAAAAGGTCACTTTAATCTGGGAAAAAAACATGCATTTCAGAGGTTGGTCCATGCAAAACCTGCACATTTTTGAGTTTCCTGAAACCTAGGGCCATGATCTTATTTGTGCAAATGGAACTGGAGCACCAGAAACAATTTGAGTCAGATCTGGAAGACTTAGGTTGGAACCCAGTCCCCTTATCTCTTTTCATGTTAAAATGGACAAATGACATTGGCTCCTTTAGTTAATGCTGCCACAAAGAGTTTGCAGAAGATTGCAGACGTTCAGTGTAAATTCCTTATGCAAGCTCTCCATTCACAGATAGACTCACAGAGTTCACTCATGGACAGTTCTGAGTGCCTCGCGGTGCCTGGCATGTGCCTGAAGAAGTTTAGTTGTGTATAACTGTCTGGTAGGTAGAGGAAGGGGGTGGTCGGGAGGCATACAGGAGAATGGATAACTGCAAACACATTTGGCCTAGACTATATGATCATCAGGTAATAGCTATTATTCTGACTCTCTTAATATTATACTAAATCTTTAGTGAGACAAATTGATGTAATCATAATAGCTACGTTATATGTATATGTAAGATGGGGGCAAAGGGCAACAGGAATTTGAATCAAACATTTTAACAAGATTTTCAAAACAGAATTTTTAAAAAATTGTGATTGGTACATAGTTGTACATATGTGTGGGGTACAGGTGATGTTTCAATTCGTGTATACATTACGTAATGATCGACTCAGGGTAATTAGCATACCTATCACCTAAAACATTTATCATTTCTTTGTGATAAGAACATTCAAAAAACCTTCTTGTCGCTATTTTTTTAAATGTGGTTTAGCTTAAACTTTTATCTAAGGAATTCAGCTAAGAAAGGACTTCAGTCATACTCTCCAAGATCTTGCCAGAATAATTTGTCTGATTTTAATTAAAAGATAATTGAAGAAAAGTGGGGGAAAAATGACATGGGACAACTTTTCGTAAGTGAAAATTAAATCCAATCTCCATCCTGCACAAAATCTATGCTATGTTTGCAATATTCTTTTGTCTATGGTAGGTTTATATAAAAAGTAAACAAGATACTTTACAATCCTATTTAGTGATGTGCTTGTATAATTAGAGACTTTTGTGAATCATCTTCATTATGCATTTAAACAGTTCATAAAAATTATGAGTCCAATGTATTTACCCCCTTTTGTTGTTGTAAACCTTTAACTGTAATGATAGTGAGAACAAAGAAACCAAAATGTGCCTGTTCTAGAGGCTTCGCACCAACCTCTGCTTCAATTTTGCATGAATTAACAGAAATGAATTTGCAGCGTTTTATTCCTTGGTGTAATGGAGCTCAAGTATTTTATAAAGCGTAACCATACAGCAAATTCTGAGCTCATTTTAGAATAATTAGCACATTGATGTTACTTGTGTAGTTAAAAGGAAATGTTAGAATTTTCCCATTGTAAGCATTTTTCGAAGGCTTACTCTGTTCTCTAAAGTGAGCAATCTTTCACTCTGAAGAGAGCTGGAAGCTCCATCTTCCCTGTATTTCATCTTCTTCCTCTTATACCTCAATTAAAGTACTAGTGCTTATTCAGACAAGTCTTAATTACAGGCCTGGAGCAAGTGAAAGAGCCTCTGTAGATTAAGCTGGTAATTCTTTAAAATGATGTATTTACCTCCAGTTACTCCTGCTCAGTCCTTTGAATAATTAAGGCTCAGCTAAGGGAGCCCTAAAATCCGTACCTTAAAATGTCTTCATTTAGCATTCCCACCAAAATTTGACATTCTCACATCTCTTTCCCCAACTCCTTTCATAAAAAGAAAGCCATCTTTTGGAAGAAGAAAGGAACAGACGTTTCCAGAGTTCCTACTCCGTGGAGGTCCTATACACTCCTCTTTCTTTAAGTGTTTGCATCATTCTGGAAGGTCAAGGTAGTCATTCCTGTCTTGCAAATGAGGAAAGCCAGCCTGAGGATTGTTAAGGAAGCTTCCCAAAGTCACACAACCCACCCAAGACAACGGGCAGGTTTCATTCGAAGTGGTCAAAGTCTGAACTTTGTTCCTTTCTGCATTCTGTTCCAGTCCAACTAAAAGTAACAGAGGTGATTTGGAAGTGCTCAAAAAGATCTCAACATGAAATTTATTCATTTTTATTTAATTTAGTAAAATTATACATTGTGAAGAAATGTCTTAGAAAAGCTAAGTCTAGGAAATATTAATCTGAGGTGATTGGGACTTTTTTTTGTCCAGGAAATGGAGGGATGGTCTGAGGGGAACTTGAACAGCTGCGGGAGCTGCTTTTGAAATTTGTACTATTAGTTATTTGGATGCATAAGACACAGCTTCCCAGATAGTATGTTGGTGTATAAAACCAAAACAAAATAAAAAGTGAACGAGAAATTATATGATTATTTTTAAGTTGCACCAAACAAGCATTTACTGAACAATTATGACACAGCCAAACTATGCTGGGCCTTAGGAATAAAACTTTGAATTAATTGAATGCATCCTGTTCTTACAGATCTACAATAACCATGAGAAGTAGACAAGGAAAGTAGGTATTTTGTAATCAATCTAATGAGATGCATGTAAAATCAGGGTCTAGTCAGATAGATAGATGTTAAGACAGGAAATTTTGTTTTGTTCACATATGTCACTCAAGCACATATGGCACAGGATAGATGCTTAACAAATACTTATTATAGGAGTTGGGGACATCTAAGAGGAACACATCACACAGATTTAGTGTGTGTGGGGTATGTGAGAGTTTCTGGAGAGAGCACTATCTCAAGGAAACCAGAAGGAGAAGCGAGAGTTATTCTAATGATAAAGAATAGTGTGTGCAAAGGCCAGTGAGAGATGAGAGTCTCAGCATCTCCTGTTCTGGGAAAGAAAACATATCCACCTTCTCAGCGTGTAGGCTGCAGAGGCCAGCCATAGACACCAGACAAAGAGGCAGAAAATGCAGTGAGCGAGGTTGGCTTTTGGAAGGAGTGTGCAGGATGGGAAATTCTCTGGGTCGTATTGCTGGGTCTCTGGTGCTGAGACAAGTCTGTAGGATTAAAGCAAGATTTTCAAAGCATATTTCAGTATTCCTTTCTTAAATAAATTTAGAAATGTATTTTTGGTTTTTATACATGGTTCCTGACAAAGGCTTCTGAAACCCTGTAAGTCCCTGAGTGGTGGAGTGAGAGGCACATCTTTTGTTATTCAGAGCAAACCTCTTTCAGCCACATCCAGTTTATGCTAAGGAGGTAGCTCTAGATTCTTAGTTTATGCTAAAAGCATAAAAGCCGGTAGCTTTGAGTTGGGGCTGGTGGCCAGAGGAACTGCCCACATAATTAGATGGTTGAAACTTTCCACTCTACCCTCAACCTCTGAGAATAGGGAAGGGCCTGGAGATGAGTCAATCACCAATGGCCAATGATTTACAGCTTGTGTGATGAAATCTGCATAAAAACCCATGAGGAACAGAGTTGCTGAACTCATTGAAGTGCTAAGAGAGTGGCTCACTTGGGGAGGGCATGGAGGTGGCTAACTTCCAGAGGAGGTGATGACAACCTCTTTGTCTTTATATTCAAATTGCCTTTTCTTTACATGAGTGTTCACGTTCCTAGATCCTTCTGTAGTAGCTGACTTCAGATGGGATCTTCATCTCATTTTTCAACTAAAAGCTCTTTATAATCTTTATTTATAATATATTTTTGAGTGGGTTTTAGATAAGCTTCCAGGCCACATTCTAGGCATCTGATAAAATTCTCTTCAGTGGCTGTTGTTTTGCTAAATTCCTATTGTCTATTAAATTGATGCTTTTGCTAGAATATTGTTTTTTTTGTTTGTTTGTTTGTTTGTTTTTCTTACCAAATTTAATCTAAAATTTATAGAGACTCATTCTACACACATACATTCAGATAGCTCCTCAATAATTTTAATTGCTGGTCAAGCATATTTATATTCATATCTTGTTTTGTCTTCAAGAATGTCTAGGCCAAAAGTGGTAGCAGTGGCTTGTAGAATATTACAATCACAAATTAAAAACCCCTCGATTTGTGGAATATTGTGACTGTGATAGTGTTATAGTCAGAAAACTTAATAATTTCCCTAAATTTAACCTACCCATCATCCATACATTTTCCAAACTTTTGAAAAAAGTTATGAAAAGATATAACAGCAAAATGTTTACCAAAATATTAATATGTGTATCTGTACAAAACTGTGTATAGCTCTGATAAAGTGCTGACTTGCTGTAGCTAACATTCAAGACTTAAGACAGGCCTGTCACTCTTCCTGTGAGTACACAGACAAGAGCCAGCAGGTCGCCAAAAGGATGCTGAGTCCATCTATAGACAACCACAAGGAACCAGGTGGGAAAGACAAAGGTAGGTGACAATTCCAAGAAAGCCTGCCCTCAACTTAATTTTTCCATGTGAAGTTAAAAACTAAGAGCCAGAGACCTGCAGGTGGAATGGGAACTGAAGACTCCATTCTTGGCAAGTAAAAACACCCTCACAGAAAGGAAAAAGTAAAAAAGTAAGCTGAGTGAGTTGGAACAAAGGCAAGTCAGCGAGTTTACCTTTAAACCAGCCACTGCTAAATTTCTTATCTGAGCAAGTTTCCTGCTTTTCCTAGAACTCTGGCCTATTGGGGATACAGCTTACTAACACCCCTGGCTGGGTCTGTGAACACTCTGAAGAAATAATGGCCATAAAAGATACTGTGGCAAGGCCTAGAAAGATACATTAACTAGGCTGTTTCCTGCCCAGTAAACACTCAAAGCAAATACCCATTGTGGGGATTTGTATTTGGCTGAGGCAGAGATCAAAGGAACAGCTCAAGCCCTGAAATATAGGTAAGGGGACTTATATCTCTTATCGAAGAGGAAGACCCTCTGTGGTGGTAATAAGAGGAAAATTCCTCTCTCCCAGCAATTCTTTAGAGAAGATTGATGCCAGTGGCATTTTACTCCACAGTGAACTAGTCGAATTTAACATTACCTGGAAATCTGTGTGTGTGACCTCAGACTGGAGGCTGCCCCCACGTAAGGCTCAGATTCCAGATTTCTCAAGATTGCTCAGAACCTTAAAGTTAATGATTATAGAAACAATAGGAGCTGATATGCTCACTCAGAGAAAGTGATGGCATCTTTGTTCCTTTCCTCAGCTTATACTTTGGACTATTGAGCAAATAGCCTTCAATAGAAGCTAAGTGGAACTGACACTCAGGCCACTGTCAGAACCCCACAAGCAAGCAATGGTCCCTGAGTTCCCATCTTTGAAAATTCTGTTCTATGTGTCTTGCCTCTTTCTGTCTTGTCATTTCTAACTTTATATTTCTTCAGTTCGTCACCACCAGACCCACAGGTCTTAATGGACCCTGCCTCTGGGGCAGGACCCCTGGTAAATAAAGTGTAGAGATTCCTCTCTTAATTATCTCCTTCAGTATCTAGGAACATTCTGATTAGCAATGCCTATTTTGGAGTGGGATATAAAACCAAGAATAGAGTAGGAGAGTAGGTTCATGCACAAGTGGTAGCCAGTGAGTACTAAGTACCTCACTAGAAAAGAAACACTATGGATGCCACTAAAGTGAATGGCTGTTTGGCATGTATTACATTAATGATTTACATTATCAAGTGCAGTTTAACCAGTTTTAGTATCAAAGGGAACTGACCTGTGGGTAAGAGAAGGTCTGTTCATGATCTTAAACAAAAACAAGCTATGATCTGCTCCTGGCTTGAATAGAAAATTAGGAAGGAGAGATGCTCTTGGAAACTTTGGGCTGCCAAGGCAAACTTTAGTCTCTATTAGACAAGGGTCCCACATGGAGAGGCCAAAGCTGGGGTTCATCTCCAAGGGCAGACCTTGGAAGTATATATGTGGCCACCCTAGATGCTCTTTTCTCAGCCTGAACTAAGAATCATCAAATCAAAGTCCTATTGCAGCCAAAAACTTGAGATTGAAAGACTATTTTAATGATATTAGTGGTGTACTTAAGATGAACTAAGACTGAAGAAATCGGAAAAGTTGACAAATGGAAAAACAAAATTGGAGAGGAGACAGGCACAGTTTCTTTCTGGCCCTCTAAGGATATAAGATTGAGATATGCTGAGAGCAGAGACAGTACAATGCTAAAGAAGGACTTGGCCTTCTTCCCAACTTAGGGGAGAATCACACGGCATAAACATAGGTTATTACTCCTCACAAAGTCTCTGAAAACACAAGGTAGAAGAGGTCTGCAGAACAGGATGGGGATAAGTTGTTCTCAATCTTCTATTAGTCTTAGCAAAATGCTTTGGCGGAACAAAAAACATATGATAGGACACCTATCCCAACACAGTTCAGGATGACAGGTCATCCAGGCAATTCACCTAGGATGCCAGACATTCTTATAGGAAAAAATGCTAAATGGAAACTTTTCAATTTTCTTACTCCATAGTCCCTCAATTCTAATTTCTTTATAGAAACATATAAGAATCTGTTGCTGATTTTATTTGTAACAGCAGTGTGGATTTAAGTAATGTAAACTAAAATCTGGAAACATATTGCTAGGAATAAAATACTTTCCTGGCTGAGGATTGTAAGATATTCGTATATGTTTTTGATTCAGTCGAATTTCTTTTTTGAAACAGTCTCACTCTGTCACCCCAGGTAGAGTACAGTGGTATCACCCTAGCTCAGTGCAACTTCAAACTCTTTGGCTCAATCAATCCTCCTGCCTGAGCCTCCTGAGTAGCTGGGACTACAGGTACCTGCTACCATACCTGGTTCATTTTTCTATTTTTGGTGGAGACTGGGTCTCAATCTTGCTCAGGCTGGTCTCAAACTCCTGAGCTCAAGGGATTCACCTGTCTTCACCTCCCAGAGTGCTAGGATTATAAGCATGAGTCACCACACCTTGCTAGATATGGTAGAATTAAGAAGAGTGGGACACTTGGGTGGGAAGACCTTAAATCCATTGTGGAAATGTGAAAAAAGAGCTATTCTTTTTCCAACAGGGAATGACCCAGACTCCATTCACCCACTAGGTGTGATGCCTCTTGCTAAGACCCAGCAGCAATCTGTAAGCAAGTATTTGATTTCATTTTTTTCTTGAGAATTATTTACATGCCATAAAATTTGTCTTCCTACAGTGTATAATTTAGTGGTTTTTAGTACACTCACAAAATTGTGCACCCATCACCCCTAGTGAATTCCTGAACATTTTCACACCATAGAGAGAAATCTCATACCTATCAGCTTTCATACCCTATACCCACTCCCTGCTCCTGACTCTCACTAATCTGCCTCATATGACTATGAACTTGCCTTCTCTGGACATTTTACACAAACAGAATCACATAGTATATGGTCTTTTATGTCTGTTTTCTATTACTTAGCATGATATTTTCAAGGTTCACCCATCGTTTTTATTTGCTTAGGCTCCCATAATGGAGAGTGGGTGTCTTTAACAACAGGAATTTATTGTCTTACCTATCTGGAGTCTGGAAGTCCAAGATCAAAGAGTAAACAGCATTGATTGTGCTCGCTTCAGAGGCACATATACTAAACAGCCTTGATTGTTCTGAGGACTCTCTCCTTGGCTTGGAGGTGGCAACCTTGTTCTTAACTAGGTCTTAACTCCATATGACTGAAGTCTATGGAAAGAGATTAGACACACAGAGGAAAGACCAGAACTCTCTCCGTTAAGACCTAGCTGCACAATCTTATTTTACCTTAATTGCCTCTTTTAATATTCTGTTTCCAAATACAGTCACATTCTGAGGCATTAGGGTTAGGACTTTAACATATAAATATTGGGGGACACAATTTCAACCCATGACATTCCACCCTCTGTTATTGCCCAAATTCATTATTTTTTATTTCCTAAATCATTAGTAATGATTCTTCTTTTATTCTAATTCTTAGTAATTTCAGTCTTCTCTTTTTTATTCTTGTTTTCTCCAGTAAAAAGTTTATCAATTTTGTTAATATTTTCAAAGAACTACCTCCTATTTTTTTTGAATTTTTCTATTCTCTATTTCATTTATTTCCTCTCACATGATAATTATTTCATCCTTTTAAGTTTGCTTCAAGTTAAGTTCCTCCTGCTTCTATTAGGCTTATTTTTTTTAATGGTGAACAATTATGTTCTAGATTGGAATCTTTTCCAAATACAAGTATTCAGGGTTTTAAATTTTTCTCTATGTCATTCTTTAGCAGTCTCCTGAAAATTCTTGTGTTTTCATTCTTATTCATTTCAAAGAATTTGCTAATTTCTCTTGTGATTTATTACTTGACCTAATAGTTATTTAGAAATACATTAATTTCCATATCTGCATGCATTTGTTAACTTATCAAACTTTTATTAGTTAATAATCTTTAATTTTATTCTATCGTGGTTTGAGAATATGTGGTATAAATATTTTTTAAGTTATTGACACTTTTTTTGAAATATAGTTTGTCATGGAGAATGCTAATGTCACCTGAGGAAAAAACACATTTGTTGTTTTTGGTTGGAAGCTTCCATAGATTTCTCTCAGGTCCAATTGGTAAACAGTGTTTCTTAAATCTTTTTTTCCTTGTTTATCTACCTGCCTGTTGTCTAGCCATTGTTGACAGTGAGGATTGAAGTTTCCAGGCATTACTATTATGTCTATTTCTCCCTTAAATTAAGTCAAAGAAGATATATTATGTCTAATATAGTTGTATCCATCTTTTTACTTTTAACCTATTTGAATTTTTAAATCTGAAGTATTTTGTATATAATATTTTGTAGACAAGGGTTTTGTTTTTGTATTAATAGTCCGTCAATCTTTACCTTTTGGTTGGGTGTTTAATATATTTTTTATTTAATGAAATTACTGATAAGTTCTCCTTTATATTTGCCACTTGGCTATTTATTTTGTATGTACATTATATCTTTTTATTTTTTAATCACTGCTTTTTCTCTGTAGTTTTTTAACTTTTGTCATGTTTTTTTTGTTAACTCTTTATTAAATCATAACTGTGTAGATTAATGCATTTATGGGGTACAATGTGCTGATTTGATATACAATGTGGAATGTTTACATGTAATTGGTTAACACATCCATCTCCTTGCTTACTTATTTGTTGTGGTAAAAACATTCATACTCTATTCTTAATAGTCTGGAAATGTATCATTGCATTTTGCACATTTGGTAGGATTTCCCTAAATACCCTCCATCCAGGCCTCCCTCCTTCTTTCCCTTCTCTCTCCTTTTCCCTCCTTCTTTCAGGACTATAGTTATGTTTTACCATTCTTATGAATGTGTGGGTGATTAAATACTGATTTCATACTAGTATTGAATACACTGGATACTTTTTTTTCCATTCTTGAGATACTTTACTAAGAAGAATATGTTCCAGCTCCATCCAGGTAAACATAAAAGATGTGAAGTCTCTGTCTTTTTAATGGCTGCATAGTATTTCATGGTGTACATATACCACCATTTGTTAATCCATTCATGGGTCGATGGGCACTTGGGTTGATTCCATGACTTGGCAGTTATGAATTGGGCTGCAATAAACATTCTGGTGCAAATGTCTTTGTTGTAAAATGATTTTTGATCATTTGGGTAAATACCTAGTAGGGGAATGCTATTAAGTTTAAGTTATTTTTTCAGGGGTTTCCCTAGGGATTACAATTAATGTTAATTTGTAACAATTTAGTTTAGATTGACAGTTTACATTGACTATTTTACTAGTATAGAAAAACCTGCTTTTACGTGGCTCCATTTCATTTCCTTTTTTGTGTGCTATAATTGCCACACAACTTAAGTGTTTATCCATCATCTGCACATAAATACAATGTATGATTATCACTTTATAATTTTTTTACAAAATCAGATATTAAAAAAATGGCTTGTAAACATAAAATATATTGATATTGTGTTTTACATTTACCTGTGTATTTACCTATATTGGTGTTGTTTATTTTGTCATATAAATTCAAGTTACTATTCAGTGTTCTTTTATTTCAATTTGTAAGACTCCTTTTAATGTTTCTTTTAGAACTCCTATCGTAGCAACAATTTATCTCAATCTTTGTTTACCTGAGAATGTGCTAATTTTCTTTTTATTTTGTGAAGGATAGTTTTGCTGAATTATAGAATTATCGATTGACAATTTTCTTTTAGCTCTTTGAACATTTCATTCTACTCTGTTTTTGCAATATTGTGGAGAGCCAAAAGAAGACATATATTAATGTTATTGATTATGCCTTTTATGTTATGAATAGCTTTTTCTTGCTGCTTTTAAGATTTTCTCTTTGAATGTATCCTACATAGAAATTGTTGAACTTCTTGGATACATACATTAATGTTTGAAAATTATTTTGCCAACAGGTATTTCTAACATTTTCTCTGTCCCTTTCTTTCTTTCTTTCTGGAACTCTCATTATGCCTATGTTTCTATGTTTGATAGTGCACTATACATCTCCAAAGGTCTGGTCATATTATTTATTTATTTACTTTTCTTGCTGTTTTTCACACTGGGAAGTCTCAATTGGCTCATCTTCATGTTTGGTTATTTGTTCATTTGTTAGGCCTCATCTATAGTGAACCCCTCTAGGAAATTTTTTATTTCAGTTAAGACACATCATAGAATTTCTATTTGTTTCTTCTAAAAATTATTTTCACTTTTTTTGTGTTAGGAATTTCTAATTCTGTTCCTTTATTTCAAAATATACCACTTATTTGCTGTCAAATATTGTTCATTCTAACTAACTATAATTTTGCACCCACTAAC
Organism: Otolemur garnettii; assembly: GCF_000181295.1. Classification (NCBI taxonomy): domain Eukaryota; kingdom Metazoa; phylum Chordata; class Mammalia; order Primates; family Galagidae; genus Otolemur; species Otolemur garnettii. The sequence goes on along the minus strand of NW_003852454.1, from coordinate 8,168,501 downwards.
CATCCCCACTTTATCCCCACCTCCATCCCCCACTACTAACCTCCCTAGCCTCTGGTATTAATAGCTGCTCAAGTGCCGTAACAAAATACTAAAGATAATAAAGAGTGAGTAGCTCAAACTACAGTAATTTATTTTCTCACAGTTCTAGGGACTGTGATCAAGTTATCCATGATCAAGTTATCATCAGAGTGGTTTCTGGAGAGGCTGCACTTTTGTGTGGCTCTTCTCTGTATACCTACAGAAAGAGAGAGTGCTGGTGCCTCTTCCCCCTAAAATGACACCAAATCTTTTGGAATAAAGCCTTATCCTTCAAACCTCATTTAATCTTAATTACCTTTTTAAAGGCCACGTCTCCAAATTTCATCATATTGAGAATTAGGGCTTCACTATATGAATAGAGGAAGGGGAACAATTTAGTCCTCAATAGTTACTGGGTCTGGGGCCAGGAATAGTACAAGTGAAAACATTACAATATTCACTATTCTTATTGAGATTCATCCATTTTTTAAAAGAAGAGCTTCACGTTTTTTGTAAGTTTTTGCTTAATTTAGTTTTATGAAAATGTTGTTTTAACAACTTTCCTATGTGCTCATTGCTTTTATGAAGGAGCAACTATGTGGAGGTTCTTTGCACCTATGATTTTTAAGTGAGAGTTTTAGATCCTAAGACTTCCCCTCTTTCACTCCAGGATTGTAAATATTAGAAGTTAGATTCAAAAGAGAAGTGTCATCACTTTTATAATATTCCTACTCATGTCACCTCTGTGGTCTCATTTGGAAAATTAATTTCTCTGCAGGAATGGGAGTTTCCTTGTTCAAATCTATGCACTTTGCTGTATCAGGGCTTTGTGATGTGTGTGCTCGTAATATGCTTATAGCCCTCTGTTAAACTAGGATGAAGGAGCTAAGCCAATATAATGTGAGTCGAGAAACTCAAAAAAAAATACGTAAATTCTCATGCTAGTATATACATACCCTTTGGAGTTAATTGAAGTTGTGACCCATTTCGTGTTTTCTTAGAGCATCTTAACTTTCCATCTCATTCTTCCAAGGTGCCAAAGAGATTCCCAGGAATTAGCCTGAGCAGTTTGCCTATGTCTCCCCCTTTGAAGGTGGTTGCCACTTCTACATTTGCCTCTTTTGATATAACAGCTTAAGAGAGTTTACAAAGAGAAGTAAATGTAGGGAAAAGTTAACTCTTTTATCCCATCCACATACCAGCAAGCCTGCCTTTCTGGACTTTACTCCCTAAGAGCTGAGGAGTTACTCCTAACAGCTGGATGTCTCAATGCCTTAAAGCCAGAAAACAAGTGTTTTTTATACTATTCTGTGTGCCTTTCAGTTTCTGCCTTTCTGTGCTGTGTGACTCTGAACAACTCAGGGAAGCTCGTTAGGACTCTGTCTCCTTATTTTCTATCAGAAGCAGTAGGGCGTTTTCATAAGGAGATTATTCTGCAGAAATTTTTCAATGTCCTTCTTTCTTGCAGCATGACAGAGTGTAAGATCCTGAGGTAGGGGATTTGGAGACATCAGTGAAGCTTGTAGGTTAAACCATGCGCTTCAGCTCAGCCTTTTGACAGAAAACAGCACAGAAACTAAGATTCCAAATTTCTACTGTGCTACTATTTCTTCGGTTTGAAACTCTTTCTAGTATCCAGTGGGGGAAAGAGTGATAGCCTGGGAAAGATTCAGAGATACTTGGGTTTCTGGCCATGATGCCATTAGGATCCTACCCAAACCCAGCTAGAACTGCTCACACTTTCTACTTTGGCAGTCATGGGAAAATACTACCATAGTGAACCCCCATAACACCCTGCAAGGAAAGAATTAATTTTTCCATGAATCAAAAGCAGTGAATTTAGGTTTTGCATTTACATAAATTTTTAGCTTCTACCGATAATGTGGCCACCAAACTGTGAGCGTGTCCAAATGTACAAGTCAGTAACTTTTAGTAAATGGTAGAACAGACACAGATTCTGAGCTAAACAGCTACAGCACATCCCCTAGGCCTGCCAAGTAAGAAATAAATCTGTTACTATTACATATAAATAAAATAATCAGGCTCGTATTAGTGTAATAAATGTAGAGCATATGTAGATAATTATGTGTCCCTATTTTATGTAAACTGGGACTGGAGGAACTACAAGATTCAATAAATAATGGCTTAGTAATGAGAATGTCTATGTAGCATTTCCAATTTAACCATTTTGACATTTGTGTCAATGCAGTAACACGTCAAACAACTGAGTTTTTTTCCTCTTGTTTGTGTTTTACTTTTCTCTTTGCCAATGAATCAGCAACTCCATAGGGAGGAAAGATTGGTCAGCAATATTACTTCCTTTAATTCATGCCATAATATGATGAAATGGATATTGTAATCTTAACTGTCTGAAATGCAGATAATTTAAATGATTTGTCAAATTTACATGGAAAAAAGTGTCCAAGAATCAAAGATAGATTGTCTTCCTTTTCCTAAGAAACCATAACTGCTTCCTGCAACTTTCATTGAGTATTCTCAAGAAGATGGATTGCCCTTAAACCTCATCTTCATATTCTTTACATGGCAGGCCCATCTACTCTTGCCCTCTTTCCCTGAGGGGAGGAAGCTGGAAGAGCTATATGAGATCTGACAATTAAGTTTGAAAATTCATCCTAGAAAAAATGCTGCATACCTCATTGCTGAATATCACTATGGTTACCTTCAAAGCATTCTCCATGTGAAGCTGTGTACAGAATCAGTCCTTAGTCCACCCTGTAAGGACTTCATAAACTCTTTTTCTGAAATAGCCATCAGACTTGTGGTCATATTACCCTTGATATCCTGAATGTCATCAAAATATCTTCCTTTCAACATTTTCTTTATATTTGAGTAAAGTAAAAGGTATTGGGGCTGGATCAGGTAAGTGAGAAGGGTGTTTCAGTAGTTATCTGTATACTGGTACTGGTCACAGATAGTGCTGCGTGAGCTCGTGCATCATTGTGATGCAAAAGCCATGAGCTGATGGCCAAGATTTTCAGTGAAGATTTTTCTGTTTCTCTATCAATGTTTCTCAGTCTTCTATGCTTCTCACAGTCAGCAGAGGATTTTGACACACAATTTGACAAATTTTTCCAGTGTTTGTTTCAGTTCTCTTCATTATTGGCCTCTATTCATTAGTGACTCCTTTTCTCCCCTCAAAAATATTTAATCCATTTGTACATTGCCATTGTCTTCATGGCATTATCATAAATTTGGACTAACATGTCCCTGAGTTCACCTCTACTTTTGCCATGTTTAGGAAGAAATGTAAAGTTTGTTCATTGCTCTAATTTAAGCTCCAGCATTCTCATAATGGGACACAAAAACACTCAACAATAATGAATGCCACTCAGCAAGACACCAGCACATGTGGACACAAACACACCTGTAAGAAACTGACATACCAAGGTTGTGAAACCTTACTGAGCTATTTGTACAGTTCTGCCAGCTAAAGTTCACAGTGGTAAGTCTGCAAATTTATTGTCAGACCTCATAGGCAATATGACTGGTGAGAGCCAACATATTCTTGACTCCAACAAGGGTATATAGGACTTTGGGATCCTATGTGGATGAGACAAGTTGTACTTTGTCTTCTGTTGCTTGATTTTTGGATGAGTGGAGCTATCATGGTCCATCTGAGCTTCTGGCTGGGTACACAGGCATAGCTGGGTTCTGAGCTTTCTAGCCCAATGTTTGCAGCTGGTTCTTAGGATTTTCCTGTCAGTAGAGAGAGACTAGGAACAAGTAGGGTGGACCTCAGGTGTAAGCCATGCTCTTTAGTCATTTACCTTCAGTAAAGCCAAGATTTCCACCCTCCTTTGACCAGCAGGTGTTTTGAGGGTATCTGCTATTACTTTGCACCCTATGGCAAAGAAGGAGTAGGATCCCCAACTCCAACAGATTGGAGATTACTCAGAAGATTCAAAATGTTTGGTGCTTGAAGACCATATCTAACTTTAAAACCATTGATGAAAATCTGCCAGTATTTCTAAAGAGTGTTCAAATGTTTAGACCTCTGTAATCCCAGATTTTCCTTCAGTTCCTTGGTATTGTATCAAAAGCACTAAGAACAGTGTTTGTCACATAATAGACACAAAATATTGCAAAATGAAATAATGAGAAAGCAAAGCAATCTTTAAAGCAGACCACAAGTGATGCCTGCACATGCCCACCAAAGGATTACAGACTGAGAAATAAACCATTGGAATAAAAGTCTTAAAAACAAAGCTTTAGTCATGTAGAGTCATGTAGGCCTTGTGATCAGCAACTACTTTTTCAGTAAAACATCTAACTAAATATTGGTGTTTACTGAAATTTAATGGCAGTAGAAAATAGAGCTGATAAAAATACAACCACATAAAATAAGATATAAAATTGCTGTATCTGCATTTTAAACCCCTATAAATTAAAATTATCTATGAAAAACATAACATACTGGAAAGGATTGAGAGAAGATGGAAATCTGAGTCTGTATCTTTTATCATCCCTTTCAAATTCCCCTTCTTGAACAGCACAGAAATCCAAGCTAGTCAAATGTTAGCACACAGCAGTAGTCCATGGTCAGATAGGGTGCTCCCTGCCATGGGATGCCCTGATAAGGGGATAAATGGCCCAGGCCTCAGCCTACTCTCTCTTCCCACCAAGTCATTCCCCTTGCATTCACACAGGGGGGCGTCAGTTTCTTATTAACCCACAGTGGCTGTATGTGGCAGAACCTGATTCTAGCTCTCCTGAGATTGATTAGAAAGATGCCATTGTCCATACCATCTATAAAATCTCGTGGACCAGTGATGGAGGAGATTTGCTTCTCTTGGGCTGTGTGACTCAAACCAAAAGAGGTGGGGAACCTGGGACCTTAAGGAAACATGTGGCTTTCCTGGTCCTTAAATGCAGCCTTTTGACTGAATCCAAATTTTATGTAACAAATCCTCTTATTAAAAGTGGTGCAACAGAGTAAGATGATGTTTTCCTTGCCTCCTTTGGTGCTTAAAAAAGTCCAATCTTGGGGCGGTGCCTGTGGCTCAAGGAGTAGGGCACTGGCCCCATATGCCTGAGGGTGGCGGGTTCAAACTCAGCCCTGGCCAAAAAATCTGCAAAAAAAAAAGTCCAATCTTGAAATCAGGAGGCTACATATTCCCCATTCCTTAAAATTATTATTTTTGAGTATCTCTTTGCACGTGACGTGATACATAAAAAGCTCGCTAGAAAAGACCCTCATATCTCATTCATTGGCCAATTCAGTCAGTAGGACTATGACCCAAGAATATTTATCAACTCATTGAGGAGACTTGAGAGAAAAGTTTTCCTCTTTACTGACTGTTACCTCAGAATATCACAGATGTACATGTGTCTCATGTGTAGCAAATGTGCATGGTAGAAAGTTATGTGGCAAATTCCTACCCCTTATTCTGGCACCAGGAAAAGCAAAGAACAGCAAATAGAAACAGTAGATAGACTTTAAAGGATGCTCTGATTTGAGTAATTCCACCTACAAGACAGGGAAATATCAAGGATGCCAAAGAACACAGCACCCTTTTCATCTGTAAAGTGTGACTAATCACCTGCCATGCTCTGAAAAATGATCTGGAATCCAAGTATTATAGCTGGCAATTTGACAAGTACATACAAATATCTACACAATATAGTCCACAAATGACATAACTATTTTGGAAAGCCTTGGAGCAATATCTGATACATTTTATAATGTGCATGCTTTACAACCAGTAATCCCACTGTTAGGGAGCTACTTTAGAAACATTCTCAAATACTTGCATGAAGACACAGGTAACACAATGTTCCTTTTCAGAATTTTGTATGAGAAGGTAATCATAGAAAAACCAAACTTCTGCCATTACAGAAAAAAATTACATTATTGTTATTTTTTCAATCTACCAGTTTATAATAATAAATCAAGTTAACAAGCATAGATAAATGAATTAGATCTACATGCATTAACAGTGATATATCACAATGTAACACTGAATAAAAAGTTGCAAAAGGATATATTTTAAGATGGTAGTCATGTACATGTAAGAAATTCAGAAAAGAGTAGTATATATTCTTTATACACATACAAATACATGTTTGTAAAGAATAAAGCATCTATAGAAGGCTGCAAAATTGTCACTTTAATGAAATAGTTACTTCTGAGAAGGAAGGATAGGTTAAAAAAAAATAGGCCTTCAATCTTACCTGAAATTGTTATTCTTATAAACAAAAATAACATGAAACAAATACAGCAAAATGTTAACATTTCATAAATCATAGTCATGGACATTTGGATTAGTTTTATATCATTGTCTGTCCTTGTGTATATGATTGAAATGATTTTCAATGAAAATAAATGTGGCCTCAATCTTAAAGCCACACACAAAAAAACTCCCTTTTGAAGTTTCTTCCCCAAATATAGATCCATTAAATCTCTCCATTGGTCAACATCCTGGAAGGCAAAGTACTATGGTGGAAGCAATGTGGGTACCAACATCAGACAGACTTCATAGCACTAATTCACTGGGCTGTTTTTAATTATGAAAAAACAAATGTTGCAACAGATACAAAGTCTACCTCCTAATGAGTGTTAATTCTTTGCCTTTTCTAATATGCACTTTCTTGACAAACCACACAGATCTTGATTAAGAATAGCAATTTTTTTTTTTTTGCCACACTATAGTCCACCAATTTGAAATATTTTTCTATATTTTTCAGTGGCAGAAATGTCTAATCTTTTTTCTTTTCTGCCACACATTGAAAGAATGAGTTGTGTCGAGCCACACATTAAATACACAAGCACTGATGAAAGCTGATGAGCAAAAGAAGAGATCCATTCATATTTTTTGTGATATCTGACACCACAAATAAGCAACACAGTCCTCGAATAATCTGCATGCTTCCTGTGGGCTGCAGGCTGGATACCCTTGGACGTGCTGTAAAATATTAAATAGCCTTTAAATAATTTAAATCCATTCCATTTCTGCTTTTTAAAATAATTGCTATTTAAGCACTCATTTCAGCATGTAATCCTTTGTTTCTTGATATTGCTGCACATAGGTCATTAGGAAAGCTTTGAGCAGACTGTGTTATAGTCCATTATTTCACTTCCACAAAAAGCAGCCAAGAACATCAGTTCTGATTCACCCATGTAAGCTTCGACATGATTGGCTTACAGATGTTGCTGGGAGGGCTTCATTTGTTTCCATCTGTGTTGATATAATGTTTCTTGGTTTTTGTGTATCTCAAAACTTTGATAATGACCCAAGTATAAGTATTTTATGCCTCATCTCATTATGTGACCCTGGAAAGGTCAACTGACCTCACTAACTCTCAGGTTTTGGTCTTTAAATTGAGGTGTTATAAAAGATCATTCTGTTGTTCCCGAGGGGTTTTTGACACCGACATTTTCCATTTAGAATCTCATGAATATATAACCTGTCTTCTGAAATATATCAGAAAGAAATCTTACATGTTACTCTACCATCCCATGGAGTTGGGACTTAATCTAGGGTAGCGGTAAGAAAGAAGAGTGATGGGAATAGTACCATCCCCTAAGGAAATTCATCAAAATTTCTTTGATGGAGAAGGATTTTTTTATTTAAACAAGCCTATTGTAAAATATAATGTAAATTCATTTGGAGAAAACTAAAAAAACTAAAAATATGCTTGTGTAAAATGTTCTTATTGTTTGAAGAACAAATATAATAAATATGTGCTTGATAATAAAAACAGAAAAAGGTAAGCAAGGCATCTTTCCAGGTAAAATCTATTGTTTTTTTTTTTGTTTGTTTGTTTGTTTCATTTTGTTTTGTTTTTGTCTGAGGCTGGGTTTGAACCCACCACCTCTGGCATATGGGGCTGGTGCCCTACTCCTTTGATCCATAGGCATAGCCCAAGCCCAAGATCTATTATTAATGAGGAGCATAACATATGAGTTGGTGACCTTTGCATATCATATTTCAATTTCAAAACATTGCTATATATTATAATTGTAAATTAGCTTTTTAATTTTAATTATGTCAAAAAAACTGGGTTTTGTTTGTTGGTTTTAGAAGGGATCAGGTTTGAATTCAAGGAAGTTATTTTTCTTATCTCTTCCATCTTTTAAAGTTTCTTCTTGAAATCCTTATGCAAGAAATTAGGATTTTATCAAAGTAAGAAAATTTGTATATGCCTTTGGGCATCATTAAATTGAGTCAGGTGTTAGAGTATAGATCCAAATATAAAATGTGAAAAAGTTATTTCTTAGAGTTTAGACATAAGTAAACAGGGCAGACAGCCCAGCCAAGAATATACTATTTATTTCTCCAAAAGATAAATTAGAAAACCCCATTATTACTTCTTATATTTATGTTTTAGAAGAATTAGGGGTAAATAAAGTTTGTGGAAATAATGAACATTTTACAGAGTTTACAGTAGATGAAAAAACATATATTTTGGCCAAATGTAAAAAGGTCTAATTTTCCAAACTAGCTGCACTTTAAGGCCAAAACTGATATTCATCATCATAGAATTAACTTCCAAGATAAAGAATACATTTCTTGAGATGAGATAAGCAAACTGATGGACTACGCAGCTTCATAACTCCTGTCCCTCTAAAAATACATCAAAAAATAAGCATAATCAGCTTTTTCAGAACCCTGGAAAACAGTGAAAGACATCATCAACTAAGTGAATGCTGAATTAAGACAAAGGCAACATAAAAATGGTGGGGAAACTTTGTGACTTTATTGTTTGCTCTTCACCACCTTTCCCACTGAAGACAGTGCTGCATTCCCACTGTAGGATCCTGGCCCCTGGTTTCAGATGGAGCTGAGAAGACCTTATTTACAAATTATTCAGTTTGTGTGTTTTAACAGACCACGTCCTACCTGAAGGATTATGGGAAGAGCTCATCGGTTTTACCTAACTCAGAACTCAATCAGAGAGGAAAAGGAGAAAGCATTGCTAAAAACATTCCATGGTGAACAAAAACTCAGTCATCTGGGGCAAAAAATTATAACTGAGATGTACAATAAACCATTTAAAGCCCAGGAGGTGCGGTTGGCTCCATAGCTCAGGGGTTAGAGCACTGGTCTTGTAAAGCCCAGGAGGAAAAATGGGAAAGGTGTTTCTTCAGAAAATCAGGGCATCTAAAAGTACTCAAGATGGCTGATTTTAGAAAGCAACGTTCAAAATAGAGAATAGAAAAACCATAGAATCAGTGAAACCAAAAGTTGAATCTTTGAAAAGATCAATAAAGTTAACCAATTATTAAGTGGATTGACTAAGAAAAAAAGTAAATGCACAAATACTTAAAATCAGATGTGAAAGTAGGAACATTACTACCAATCTTACAGAAATTAGAAAGATTATGAGATAATACTCTGCATACTTCTATACCAACAAATTAGATAACATAGATCAAATGAACTAATTCCAGAAATACACAAAGCAGAATACAGAAGGAATAGAAAGAACATCTAAATAGTTTTAAAATAAGTAGCATTGAATCAATAATCAAAACCCTCTTCATAAGAAAAGCTCTGGACTAGATGTCTTCACTGGTGAATATTTAAAGAAATATTTAAAATATTTAAAAAAGTATTAAAAACAATATTTCTTAAACTCTTGCAAAAAAGAGTTCAATTTCATTATTCTTTGAAGCTACCATTAACCTATTGCCAAAGCTAAATAAAAAATCACAAAAAAAGAAAATAAAGAATAATATCTCTTATTTTTTTTCATTTTTTTGAGACAAAGTCTTACTTTGTCACCCTCAGTAGAGTGCTATTGCATCACAGCTCATAGCAACCTCAAACTCTTGAGCTTAAGAGATCGTTTTGCCTCAGCCTTCCAAGAAGCTGAGGGTGGCAAACACCTACCATAACACCTGGCTATTTTTTTTAGAAACAGGGTCTCACTCTTGTTCAGGCTGGTCTGGAAGTCATGAGCTCAAGCAGTCCACACACCTTGGCCTCCCAGAGTGCTAGGATTATAGGCATGAGCCACCACATCCAGCCCTACAGTATCTCTTTAAAAAGTAGATACAAAAAATTCCAAAAAAAATTAGCAAATCAAATTCAGCAGCATATTACAAAGATTGCCATGAGCAAATGGTATTTGTTCCTGGAATGCAAGAATGGTTCAATATCTGAAAATTAATCAATGTAATATGCCATATTAATAAAATAAATTAGTAAAATGAAAGGAGAAAGACACTTAATGATAAAGATACAGAAAGGCATTTAACAAAATTCAGCACCCATTCATGATAAGAGCATTTGGCAAACTAGAAATACAAAACATTCCTCAACATAATAATGGCCATATACTTAAAAGCCCAGACTAATCTTGAAAGACTATAAGATGTTCTTAAGAGTAAGAACAATATAATGATGACTACTTTTACCACTTCTTTTCAACATAGTACCAGCAGTTCTAGCTAGAGTTATTAAGTAATAAAAAGAAATTTTTAAAAAATCTGAATTAGAAAGAAAAAAGTAAAATTTTCTCTGGCTACACAAGACATTATGTTATATGTAGAAAGCCCTAATGATTCCACAAAGTGTCTTCTAGAAATAATAAACAAATTCAGCAAAGGTGCAAGAATCAAAATCAAGCTCAAAATGCAATTGCTCAGAAAGCAATTAAGAATTAACAATCTGAAAAGGAAATGAGGAAAACAGTTTAATTTATAATAGTATCCAAAAGAATAAAATATTTGGAATAAACTTAATCAGGGAGTGAGAGACTTATTCACTGAAAACTAAAATATTGCTGATGAAAAACTGAAGACATACGTAAATGGAAACCATTCTGTATTCATGGATTGGAAGGCAGTAGTTCTTTTTTTAAATTTCAGGTTAATGTGAGGACACAAAAAACTAGGTTACAAAATTCGCATTTGTTAGATACAATCCCTCTGATAGTTGTGTCCTGCACCCAAGTGGAAGACAGTATTTTTTAAGATTAAAATAATACCCAATAGATTCACACACTCTCTATGAGAATTCTGATGATTTTTTTGCATAAACGTAAAAAAAATCCTAAAATTCACATGGAAATTCAAGAGACTCACTCTGGAAGTTGGAGAACTCATATTATTTGGTTTCAAAGTTCAATACAAAGCTACAGTGATCAAAACATTGTGACTTTTGGCATGAGGACAGACGTAAATGTCAACAGAATAGCACACAAAGTCCATGAATAAACCCTCACAGAAATTATTAAATGGGTGAAAAGGTACTGTTCTGGGCTAGATTATGTCCCCCCTAAATTCATAAGTTGAAGTCTTATCTCTCAGTAACTCATATTGTGACTGTTTTGGACGTTAAAACCTTTAACAAAACAATTACGTTAAAATGATGTCTTAGAATCGACCCTAATCAGATAGGACTGATGTTCTCATTTAAAAAAAAGAAAAATGCACACAGACAGGTACAGAGGGAATACCAAATGAAGACACAGGAAAAAGGCAGCCCTTTAGAAAAAACTAATCCTGCTGACATCTTGTTTAAGGATTTCCAGCCTACTGAACTGTGAAAAAACAAATTGTTGTTATTTAAAACCACTCAGTCTGAAGTACTTTATCATGGCAGCACTAGCAAACTGTAAAGATGGCAAGACCACCAATGGGAGAGAAAAGGAGTTAGGTGGAAGTTATTATCTAATGGACACAGAGTTTCAGTTGGGAACAATGAAATGTTCAGAAGATGGATAGTGGTGATGGTTATAAACCATGTGAATGTTAATGTCAATGAATTATATAGCAAAAATGGTTAAAATGGTAAAATTTACATTGTGTATAATTTATATGGTTTGAGAAAGAATAAAATACCTGTTCATGGTTAAAAGACTTACCATTATCAAGATGTCAAAGTGATCTACAGATTCAATGCAATCACTGTCAAAATTCCAATGACGTTTTTTGAAGAAATAGAAAATCCAGTCCTCAAATTTATATGAAATTGAATTGGGCCCTGAATAGCCAAAACAACCTTGAAAAAGAAGAACAAAGTCAGAAGGCTCACACTTCCCAATCTGAAAACTTTCGATGAAACTGTAGTAATCAAATACTGTGGTATTGGATAATGATAGACTTACAGGACAACAGAAAAGAATTGAGAGTCCACAAATAAATCCATACAACTACGACCAATTGATTTTTAACAGGGTGTCAAGTTGATTTAATGAGGAAAACAAAATAGTCTCTTCAACAGATTGCTCCTGGGAAAACTGGGCTTTCAAATGCAAAAGAGTGTCATTGGACTCTATCTAATAACGACTGAAAAAATAATCTCAGAATGTTTGAATATAAGTGATAAACCCCATAAAGCTCTTAAAGCAACCAGTAGGAGTAAATCTTCCTGACATTCGATTTGTTGATGAATTGTTAGGCACGCTACCAATAGGAATGACAAATGAAGGAATACATAGATCAATTGTACTTTGTGCAATCAAAACCAAATTAAACTTTTGTGCATAAGAAAAGCTACCAAGAATGTGAGAGGAAAAAGAAGTAGAAAAATATTTACAAATCATAATTCTGATACGTTTTTAGTCTTAAGAATTAAGAACAGAAAGACAAAACATCCATTAAAAAATGGGAAAAGGCTTGAGTAGACATTTCTGCAAAGAGGATATACAAATGGCCAAAAAAAAAGGAAATGGTTACTATCAATATACTTTAGGGAAATGCAAAAGAAGCCCTCAATTACATACCATTTCACACCAGGGCGGCACTTGTGGCTCAGTGAGTAGGGTCCTAGCCCCATATACCACAGGTGGTGGGTTCAAACCCAGCACTGGCCAAACTGCAACCAAAAAAAAAAATTTTTTTTTGAAAACATACCATTTCACACCTACTATGTGACCAAAACCAAGACAATGAAAACTAACAAGTGTTAGCCATGAAGCAGAGAAACAGAGTGGTCATCTATTGCTGGCGATAGTGTAAAATGGTTCAGCTGCTGTGGGAAACATATTGGCCATTCCTCAGAAAGTGAGGTATCCAATTAAATGTAACCTCTGAATTAGTCTTATGTATCCAAAAGAACTGAAAACAACTATTCAGACACGTATACTACACGAGATTGCATGTTCACAGAAGCATTATTGGCAATAGCTAAAAATTGGAAATCACCAAAATTTCCATCAGCAGGTGAATAGATAAGGAAATTGTCACACACACAACCCCCCCCCCCAAGAAAGGAATATTATTCCACCATAAAAATAAATTAAGTACTGATATATGCTATAACATGGATGAGCCTGAAAACATTAAGCAAAAGAAGTTTTGGCAAAAAAAGATCATGTACAGTATGTTTCATTTATAAGAAGTACCAAGAATAGATAAATACACAAAGATGAAAAACATACTGGCAGTTGCCAGGCCAGGGGAAGATGAGATGTAGAAAAACTATAAAGCGTAATGTTTCAGTTATGAAGTGATAGAAAGATTTTGGAACTACACAGGGAGGTGGTTGTACATTTTGTGAATGTACACAGTACCACCGATTGTTCATTTTAATCTAGTTTTATGTTGTTCAAATTTCACCTCAATAAATCACTTTTTAAAAAAGACCAAATTTTTAATTTTATTATAAAACATTATTAAAATATTTTATATCACATGGAATAGCCTTCTTTTGAATTTTGATACTGCTATAGTTCAAGAAAATAATTGTCTGCTTTGGCACCTGCGTTTTTCCTCTGTGGTAACTGCTCCTCATGTTCCCTTTTACCTGTAGCGATGCATCGGCCAGAATATTACAGGTGTGGTTTTGAATTGCTTAATCCCCGTAAAGAATGCTTTTTGTCCTCGTAATATTGTTCTGACTATGTTTTAAGATAACTCGAATCCCTCATTTTTACTCTAGCACATTCTCAATTTTTTATTATGGAAAATATACTTTATTATATTTGACTTGAAGATGGTTGCCTTGAAGTGAGTAAAGATTTTATCATGGATTTTTAAAAATATCAAATTTAATATTTTGGGGCGGTGCCTATGACTCAAAGGAGTAAAGTGCCGGCCCCATATGCCAGAGGTGGTGGGTTCAAACCCAGACCTGGCCAAAAACTGCAAAAAAAAAATTTAATATTTTGCTTTTAATTCATCTTTACAAAATGTTAAGATTCTCACATAGGACTTTTTAAAAAAGTTTTATATTATTTTTAATTGACAAATAATAAGTATGTATTCAAGGAATACAGTGTGATGTTTTAATACATGTGTATGTTGTGGAATGATCAGATCAGGCTAATTAGCATATCCGTCAGCTCAGTATTTGTCCTTTCTCTGACAAATTTAAGAGAATATTTAAGAGCCTCTCTTTTAGCTATTTTGATACACACAATGCATGTTACTAACTGTAGTAACTGGGCTGTGCAGCAGAGCAGCAGAACTGAATTCCTCCTATTTTACTATAATTTTGTAACCCACCAGCCTTCTCTCCACTCCAGCCTCTGGTGACCATCCTTACCTTTCTCCTCTCTACTTCTATGAGTTCACCTTTTTTAGACTCCTCGTATAAGTGAGTTAATATAGTACTTATGTCTTTGCCCAGCTTCTTCCTTTAACACAATATCCTCTATGTTCATCCATGTTGTCACAAATAATATCATCCGTGAATATAGGATGTCTTTTGACATATTTGCATCCTGTTTAACTTCTTTCATCACTGTTTTGTAGTTTTCAGTGTACGAATCTTTCACTCCCTTGGTTAAATTTATTGCTAAGTATTTTATTCTCTTTGGTTCTATTGTAAATTAAATTATTGTATGTTGGCTTTGTATGCTGTAGTATTACTAAGTTTATTTTATTACTTTAACAGGTTATTATTTGACATCTGCAGGGATTTCTATATAAGATAATGTCATTTTCAAAAATATATAATTTTACTCTTCCTTTCTGATTTGGTGGCCTTTCATTTATTTCTTTTATCTAATGTCCTGGCTAGGATTTCTAGTATCACATTGAAGGAAGAGTGGGCATCCTTGGTTTGTTCCCTGAACTTATGAAAAGCTTTCAATTTTTCTCTTTTGATCAGAGTGGTGATCTATGGGCTTTTCATATATGACATAGATGTATTCTTTGTATATCTTATTTTGTTTTTAGTTTTTATCAGTAAAATTATTACATTTTATTAAATGGTTTTTAATGAACATTTTCAGAATATCATATAATTTTTATCTTTCTTTCTCTTAAAGTGGTATTACATTAATTGATTTGCCCATGATGAACACTCTTTGCTTCTCAGGGAAAAATCTCTTAGTCATGATTAATTCTTTTAATGTGCTATTATTATACATTGAGTTTGTCAGTCTTTTTTTAAAAAAATTTCCATCTGTGTTTATTAAGGATATTTGCCTGTAGTTAACTTCCTTTATAATATCTTTGGTATCAGAGTAATGCTGGCCTTATTAGTTTGAATGTAATCTATTTTCTTTAATTGTCTGGAAATATTTAATAAGAATTAGTATTAATTCTTGAAAAAACACTATAGACCAAATGGACATGATAGATATAACCAGAACATTTCACCCAACAAAAGCAGATTACATATTCTTCTCAAATGTACATAGAATATTTTTAAAATAGGTCATGTTAGGTCATAAAACAAAACTTATTATATTTAAGAAGATTACAATCATACCAAGAATCATTTTCAAATAAAGTGGAATGAAATTAAAAACGAATAACAGAAAGAAAACATAACAAAATCACAAATGTATGGAAATTAACCAACCAATGGTCAAAGAAGAAGAAATCAAAAGGAAAGTTAGAAAATATCTTAACAAATGAAAATGAAAATATACATACCAAAACTTATGGAATATAGTAAATGTGGTCTCAAAAGGAAAGTTTGTAGTGATTCAAGTCTACATTAAAAAAGCAGAAAGATCTCAAATAAATAACTTTATACCTAATGAAGTAGAAAAAAGACAAGGCAAGCCTAAAGTTAGTAGAAGGAAAAATTAAGATTAAAACAAATTAAATAAGGGTAGCAAAACTATACTCAAGAAAACTAACAGGTGGTTTTTGAAAAGATGACAAAATTCATAAACCTTTAGCTTGACTAAGAAAAAAAAAGGCCCA
The DNA here is from genome assembly GCF_000181295.1 of Otolemur garnettii. NCBI lineage: Eukaryota > Metazoa > Chordata > Mammalia > Primates > Galagidae > Otolemur > Otolemur garnettii. The sequence continues at coordinate 8,152,411 of NW_003852454.1, read as the reverse complement.
AATAAAAAAACAAAAATGAAAGAAGAGGCCTTACAACTGATGCCATAGACATAAAAAAGGGCATGAGAGTACTATGATCAATTGTATGTTCCCAAATTGTATAGTATATAAAAAATCAATTCATTTTGAGAAGCTTACAATTTTTTTTTTTTTTAGACAGAGCCTCAAGCTATCCTCCTGGGTAGAGTGCCATGGCATTACAGCTCACAGCAACCTCCAACTCCTGGGCTCAAGCGAGTCTCCTGCCTCAGCCTTCCAAGTAGCTGGGACTACAGGCGCCTACCACAACACCCGGCCATTTTTTGGTTGCAGCCATCATTGTTGTTTGGCAGGCCCGGGCTAGGGATTCGAACCTGCTACCTTCGGTGTATGTGGCTGGCACCTTAGCCGCTTGAGCCACAGGTGCCAAGCCGCTTACAACTTTTAAGAAAGAAAAATCTAAACAGACCAATAGCAAATAAGGAAATTGATTCAGTAATCAAAACTTCCCAAGAAAGAAAAACTTAGGATCAGATGATTTTACTTGTGAATACTTCAATAGTTTTTAACATAACATTAATATTCTTCACAATCAACATTATTTTTGCAGCATTTTATATACTTATAGAAGTCAATATACAGTTATACTTCAAATAAAATAGAAAATTTTCCATGTATAAAGTAGGAAAACAAATGTTCACTTTAAGTCTTAGGTTTAAGGCCTCCTATATCTGAAAAATAATATTTAGGCTTTAAAATATCCAAATGATATATGTTATTTATCCTAATACCTTTATTATGGCGAGATTAATGGTAATCTATCTGGTCACAGAATTAAAAGGATGTTGAAGTAGACATTCAGCCATTCAGCCTTTGGAATACTGAAATCGAAGCCACATACCAGATCAAAATCAAATATCAAGGTCAATGCCAAGTGCCAGTGCAATCTTAGTTTGTGTTTATTTATATACATAGTAAAAGATGGCATAGAAATTCTTCTCTGTGTTGTATATCTTAAACCTGAGCCAAGTTCTCCTGACTTAAAATTTATTTCAGTAAAAAAAAATTATATATTACATTTTTAAAATATTGTTTTCCATTTCTGTGATTGGTTAATTAGTTTGGTTTATTACAAAGTATTTTCTCTACACATGAAGCTAGACAATATTGGACTAAAGACTATCAAGAATTCCCAGAAACTAACAAAAGTTTATGTAAAGTAGAAATGAATTCTTCAAAACTGAAAACACATTGGAAAACACAAAGTTTACTGACTACTTGCTTTGGAAAAAATTGCTCTGATCATAAATTTTAGAAGATATTTCAGTTAAGTGCCAAATACAGCCAAAAAGATCAATAACATTTTTCAAATACATGGTTCTTTCTCTCTCTCTCTCTCTCTCTCTCATTTTTAAAGCCTTCAGTGATAGCAGGAATTGTACTCAACTATGTGCAGAAGAATTGATGCTTTCTGTAGCTAAGATACTACGTTTTAAAAGAAGCTGATTTTTTTTCTTTAAGGTTATATCAAAAGTTCTAGAGTGAATGAGTTGAGTTGGAAATTACTGAGGTGTGCCTTGTTCTGTGAGTCAGCCATACTTTTTTTCAGGGTAGTCAGAATTTCTTTAAAAAAAATAAAAAGAAAAGAAAGGAAAAGATAGACAACCAAAAGAAATACAACTCATTAACACGCACCCATAGATGCACTAGGATTTTAAGAGGTCCCCTGATCATCCTCCACCTGGCTGTTACAATTAAAGCTCTGCCTGTTAATTTTCAAGAGGGCTTTGGCTTAGCTATGATAGCTGTCAATTGATGACATTAAAAAGTACAGTGACGATAAGAACACGGTCTTTCTGCAGATTTGAAGATGAGACACAACATTCTTCTACTGTAGTGTTGCTAGTGGTCTATGGGAACTAACCTATTTAAGGTGAACCATTAAAACAACTATTTCTCCAAATTTTCCAAAACTCTATTTTACAGCTACATAAAAAAATATGCTGAATACACTGAACATAAAAACCTTAGAGAAAATACCAATACCTTTGCTCATTATGATAGACTTCAACCTTTTATAGCCAAAATATATCTATGAACACTGAGAATTGGTACTAAAACATCTCTTCCTCTTCTCAGATTGATGAGACTCTCAAGGACAAGGGTCTTGGAAATGATTTGAAGGAAAGTATTGAATCTCACCTATTCTGTCTGCAGAAGATATTTTCCTCACATTGAAGCTAAAATTTCAGTTGAACACATGAATGCAGCCTACTTCTCAGCGACAATATTAGATGTTATGCTCAGAGACCTTGCTGTGTGTCAGACATGAGTCCCTGCCATCAGCTGTTGCAATCCTCAGAACCTCTAAGTGTCTTATATGTATTATCTTATTTAATTCTCACGGCATCGCTATGATGGAAAGATTAATGCCATTTTTTTTTCATGTGAGGAGGTGAGACACATACAGGTTAAATAACTTGCTTGAAAGCTGCCTGAGTGGAATTGGTGGAACAAAGATGTGAACCAACATATCTAATACCAGATCCCTCAGTAGCCACTTTCCATCTGCTTAGGAGCTTAAGTAACTAATGCTCAGTCTTTGGTAGAAAGACCCCAAGGGAGGTGTTTGATGCCACGGTTCTACAGTATTCCACATGCATTTCCAAGCTCTAATTGGCACTGATGATGATTACCAGTAGCAGCACCTCAGACTCAAACAAGAAAGTGATGAATAAATTTAGTTTATTTGCCATATATATACTTGCGTGCATTACCTTCTGAACCTCCTAGAACATAAGCTCCATTTCAGGGTTTTTTCTATTTGTTGCCTTCATTGATGTATCTCACAGATGATGAGTGCTCAGTGCACAGTGGTGGGCAATATGGATTAAATGAGCACATAAATTTAGGGTAGAGAAGTTTTTGACAAGCAATCACCTTTGTCTTTTATTGTCACTGTAAGAGCCAAGAAAGGCCCCTGAGCCTCTCTCAAACTTAATCCCTTCTATGAATATCCATTGGTTTTGATTGAAGCTATTTTGAAATTTCAATTAATGTTAGAAATGAGGATGATGGCTCGGCGCCTGTGGCTCAAGTGGCTAAGGCGCCAGCCGCGCACACCTGAACTTGCGGGTTCGAATCCAGCGCGGGCCAGCCAAACAACAGTGATGGCTGCAACCAAAAACTAGTCGGGTGTTGTGGCAGGCACCTGTAATCCCAGCTACTTGGGAGGTGGAGGCAGGAGACTCGCTTGAGCTCAGGAGTTGGAGGTTGCTGTGAGCTGTGATGCCATAGCACGCTACCCAGGGCAACAGCTTGAGGCTCTGTCTCAAAAGAAAAAAAAAAAAGAAATGAGGATGATACTGAAAGCTTAGTAAAGATAAGTATGGATACGAAAGGTTGAGAGACATTGCCAGAAGGCACCTGGCACCGTTTCAGACAGGTAGCAAGTGCTCTATATTCTGGTTGAATAAGTGCTCATTAAGTACGATGGGGTGCAGAGGAGATTAGAGGCCAAATGTTGAATAGTGATCACTGACAAAAGTTCACATTAAATTCCATGTAGGAATATTGTGTTTGTTGGAGCAAGTCATAAATAAAGTAAGCTAAGGCTTTGAAATGACTGATGATGACCATTTGGGATCCAGACGCACTGAAGCAGAACTCCAGCCGACCGGAAGTTTTGTAGATGCTGTTAATAAAAGAAATGTTATTGGATGGTTTGCTAAGAAATATAGAGTTATTGAAAGGGTTAGAAAGTTACACTTTTTTCAGTATCTACAGGTGTCATTTTTTCCAGCCAAAATTCACTCTTTCCAGCTTTTTCTATTATCTCCGTCACCTCATATCTTATTTTTCAGGTATTTGTTCTACATATTCCAATGCAGCTTGCTCCCTCAGATCTCTGCACTATCCCTTGTGGAACATTTTACCTCTCTGAGATACCTTCACCTAAATAACTTCCTATCTAGGCTCTCCTGCAGGACTGTGATCAAAGATTACCTGTTCTATGCATTCTGTGACCCCCTCACCTGGGTTAGGTTTTGCTCCTGTTTGTTTCCACAATACCTTGTCATATCATTTATCACAAGAAACTATAACTGTCCATCACAAGAAACTATAACTGTGTCTGGTGTGCTAAGAACTAGTCGTCTATAAATTCTCCCAAGCTATGACTTCTGTCTTATGTCTTCATGCCCATAATCCAGTGAGTAGAACCAGACACAGTCTGTGCTCTATAAATGGACTTTGATTTATTTTTTTTCTATCTGAAAATATAGTATAAGCACCTTGAGGACAGACTAGTGTCTCTGGCACCTTTGTACTTTTCACAGAGTCTGGCACACAATGAGTGCTCAAAATATGATAAAGTTGTTATTATAAGTTGAATGACATGAATTTTTGTTAGTTAGTGTGAAATAATACTTACGAGTGAACATCACATTCCATAGAGTTCTCAAGGATTCATCGAGGAGAAACAGGACAAAAATTACTTGGAAGATATTAACTAATATTTTGAGACCTATCCTACTTTACCTGGGAAACTTCTACTAGTCACCTAAGATGACCCTACTATCACTTCTTCTAGGAAGCCTTCAGAGATTTGCCTTCACTTTGTTCCCTGGATTTATTGCTCCTCTGCAATCCCTGACATAAAACTGTGCTCATCAGAGTCGACAATAAACCATAAACTTCCTCTTAAATTTTCCCATCAAATTTTCCTGTCCCCTAATAATACCAAAATACCAAATTCATTGATGCTGAACTGACACCAGGACATAATAGTTTCAATATCTTTTTAAAAACTATTGCTCTCAATGTTACTTAACATAGAATCTCAGGAAGATAACCTTATGATGAAAAATAAATGGATGTGGCTACAGTTTTAATATACAGTAGAACCTCCATAGTTGACTATCTCCTTACATTGACCTAATTTTCCTAGACCAGACATGCACCACATGTACATATCAGTACAGCAGGTCTAATTCCTTATGTTTACCTCTCCATATGTTGACCAGTTTGTTATAGTCCCTTGGGTGGTCAACTTACAGAGGTTCTACCCTATTTCTTAATCATACCTCTCATCTATATTCAAATAGTTCACATATTTACATAAATGTACAATATGCACACCCCAAATCACCAAACGTCAGTAAGTTCACCCAATATTCCAATGTGATTAGAAGAGAAGCAAAAGACAATCTCAATTTAACATTAATAAAATTTTTGATGCTGCCTTTAACACTGGTCCGTAGGAGCCATGTCCATCTCTTCTACATAAGAGGATAATTTGATTTGTAGCAACACATTTTTTTGTTTTGCACCTTTGAAGATTTTTAAGGCCTCTTTGCTCTCTCTCCACACCAGCCTGGACATTTCATCTTTCTCTTACTCCCTGGACAAGCTCATCCTTTTTCACGGCTTTACATACTGTAATTGTAACTCCAGCTTCAATTTCCCTCCTGAGAATCAGGTTCACAATTCTATCTGCCCATGCAGTAGCTCATCTAGGCATCTGAAATACATTATGTTGCAAACTTAAGTATCTAGAAACAGAGGACTTTATTTTCCACCTCCTATCTCAACATGATTTCTCTTCAGTCTTCCTCATCTCAATAAATATCATCAATATTCACCTAATCATTTAGTCAAAAGCCCAGGAGTCACCCTTGATTTTTCTTCAAATCTCACTTTTAAATCCATCAGCATATTCTGTTGACTCTATCTTTCCTACAATTAGCAAATTATACCCTAAGCCAATTTGCTTTCCAGCCCTCTCTGTGTTGTCACTATCATCTCTCACCTCAACTACTGTGGAAGCCTCTTAAATTGTTTACCAGGGTCCATTCTTGGCTTCTGTTGTCTTCTAAACCCTGAATCCAATATGATACTTTGGAAATATTGATCAGTTTGTGTGACCTTCTTTACTGCTACACCCTCACTGAAATAGTAGGCTTAGAATAGAACCCAGTCTCGCTGGCCTCATCTCTGGCCTGACTCAGTCAAGGGCTTCCTATTGTTACTCAGATATGCCAAGTTCACCTTATCTAAGGGCTTTTCACAGGCTCCTATCTCTGCCTGGATTCTTCTTCCCCACATGGTAATGTAATCTCTGTGTTCTAATGTCACCCTGTAGAGTCTGTCCTTGATCACTCTATACATACATAGAGCACTCCCTTTTGTCTATTCCCTTATTTTGCTTTATTTTTGGAACTGGTATTTATGTGTTCATATGGTAATTTTTTTCTCATCCACTGGAATATATGCTTTATGAGAAATTTTCCTTATTCCCCCATATCAAAACAATGCTTGGCAGAGACTAAGAGGTCAAATATTGGTCTAATCAAGGTACAGATAAGTAATACAACATTCCAGCACCTGTCATGGAATAACCAGAGGAAGTGGGCCAAGAACCAGGCTGTCCCTGGGAAACTAGAGCTACTCCAGCTGGCACAGCCAGAACGGCAGAGATGAATGGCAATCGGTCCCACTGAGTGAACACTAAAGAGCTCTCTCCATGTCCTAGGGTAAACTACCAGAGATTTCTAGAAAATGAAGGAGCTAAGGAAGTTTCACCCTAAATGTGAGAAGATGAAGGAGCTAAGGAAGTTTCACCCTAAAATGTGAGTACCTGGTATAGAGAATAATTTGAATTGTAGGCCATTCAAGTTAAGAATCACTGGAGGAGGCCTTCCCTCCATCTGGACTGGTCTGATCAGAGATCAAAGGAAACAACTGACTCCCATTTCCCCTTCCTGTTATTTCAAAATATTTTAGGAATGAAGATCAGGAATCCAGGTGGACCAGGCCCAAATCATTTGGTTCACAGATACCTGTCTCCCAGGTTAACCTATAAGTCAGTCTATTTCTACCCCATCCATTCATCCTCCCTAGCAACTATTTATACCCTACACTCCCCAGTTCCCTGTTCCCTTCTGAAAGGTCTGGGTACAGATGTCTGAACACTATTGGAAAATTAGGTTATCACTCTGTGATTTCACTCTGTGGGGAGTAAATAAATATTTTCTCTTATTAATCTGCCTTAATGATGGGTTAATTTTTCAGACAACTTTTAGTGGAAAGGGCAGGTTTTTCTCCCTCCTCCCTTCAGAGACAAAAAAACAAACAGAAAGGGTCCAAGAAGATTTCTGTAAAGACCGATTATTTGTCCTCTGTGGTATATTATTGAGAGCAGTGCCAGGTCAAGGCATAAAGGTAGGTCCAACCAAGATACCTGGTCACTGATATGATCAGGACAACTGATATTGTCCATCAGTTCTGCTGAGCTCATAAGGAAGGAGTCCCGCCAGCTCCAGAGAATTGTGGTGGGTCAGCTCAGCTACTG
>NW_003852454.1:8143207-8144967 GCF_000181295.1 Otolemur garnettii | reverse complement strand
GTTAGAATACACACTCTGTGTTGCGATCGCTATTTGTTTCTCTTTGCACCTCAGGCCGAGGAGGTCCCAGGCCAGTGTCTTTGAGCTCCATTACAAGTTCCAGAAAGTTGTTTTTGCCTCCTCACTGGCCATAGGTCTCTTTGGGAATTGTCTACTTTAAATGTCTGAGCAGCGGCATGCACTCATGTAGGTGACTAAACCATCCTTAACTAGCCACCTGGATTAGGAAGTGCCATGACCTATTACCACAAATTTGGTGGCCAAGAAACACAGAAGTTTGTTCTCTCAAAGATCTATAGGCTAGAGTGTGAATTGGCAGGGTTTGGTTGGTTTTTCTTCTAGACACTCTGACAATCTGCTCTGTGCCTCTCTCCTGGCTTCCGCTGCTGGCAATCTTTGGTGTGTCTCGGTGTACAGCTACATTGGTCTAACCTTCCTCTACCTTCTCAAGGCGCTCTTCTCCTCTGTGTCTGTGTCTCTTTTCCCTTCTCATCTCTTTCAAGGATTTTTCATTGGATTTAAACCCACACTGATGCAGAATGATCTCAAGACCCTTCTCTTAATTATGTCTGCAAAGACACTTTTTCCAAATGAGGTAGCATTTACTGGTTCTATGGTTATGAACGTATTACTGGGGGAAGGGGAAGGTCACGATTCAAACCACTACAGAGCCCTAATTCCTAAAGACTGAGTATAAATTTCTTCCCATGGGTTCAGCTTGTTGTCCCAGTCTCAGTGCTGGACTGTGTCCCCAGCTGGACTGTGGAGTTCCCACAGGCCTGCACAGTCTCTCCATTCTGCACTTCTGCTGCACCACTGGTGAAGGCTCCAGTGGCCTTTCCCAACTGGGTTACTCACATTTGAACTGATGACTCCCCAGGAGAACATTAGCACAATGCTGTTTTCTGTCTTTATTATTATTATAAACCAATACTTGTTTCTCCACCCATTGACTCACATTCTAATTCCTGCCAGAAACCTCTAACTATTTCTTCCATAATTTCAACTCTAGGAAAAGTAAGAAAATTCATATTTCATATTCAACCACTTCACTGAACCACTTCACTTTTACCTTTCTGTTTGTTTGGTCTTTTTAAAGACAAAGTTAAAAGAGCTCAGGAAGTTTCACTCCAAAATATGGCTCCTTGGCATAAAGTGTATTTTGAATTAAAGGCCCTTAGAGAAGAGCAGGCATTGGATGGAGATTTCCCTCTATCTGCATAAAACCAGGCCCATCCAAAAGAAAAGTGACTTCCCTTCCCCTCTCTTTTATCTCAATATATTAGAAAAGTAGAGAAAAAAGATAAAGAATACAACTAAAACTGGTCAAACCATTTTAAAGGTTAATTTAGTTTCCAAAGAGAATAATTTATAAATCAATCTGCACCCCCCCTTCTTTCTCTCAAGTTATCTATTCATCTTCCCTCGTAACCATTTATTGCCACTCAGCAGAAATATCTATATCCCTGTCTCTCCTTCCCATCTAAAATGAGGGCATGTAAACTTTTCAACCTTATTGGGAAAGTTCTCCCCACAAAGAAGTAAATAAATTTCTTTCTCTATTTAATATGCCTTATTGTGAGTTAATCTTTCAGAGAACCTCATGGGCCAAAGGGGAAGTTTCCCCCTCATTCCCTCAGGGTCTCACTCTGCTGTTCAGATTGGAGTGCAGTGGTATGATCATAGCTCACTGCAGCCTCTAAACCCTAGACTCAAGTGATCCTCTCACCTTAGCCTCTTGAGTAGCTAGGACTACAGGC
>NW_003852454.1:8133973-8142540 GCF_000181295.1 Otolemur garnettii | reverse complement strand
TCCATACCTCCTTCCAAAAAGGTTGTATTAGTTTGCAGTCCCACCAGCAGTGTAAGAGTGTTCCCTTTTCTCCACATCCACGCCAGCATCTGCAGTTTTGAGATTTTGTGATGTGGACCATTCTCACTGGGGTTAGATAGTATCTCAGGGTGGCTTTGATTTCCATTTCTCTAATAATTATGGATGATGACCATTTTTTTCATATGTTTATTAGCCATTCGTCTGTCTTCTTTAGAGAAGGTTCTATTCATGTCTCTTGCCCATTGATTGATATATGGGATTGTTGGCCTTTTTCATGTGGATTAATTTGAGTTCTCTATAAATTCTATTTATCAAGCTTTTGTCTGATTCAAAATATGCAAATATCCTTTTCCATTGTGTAGGTTGTCTATTTGCTTTGGTTGTTGTCTCCTTAGCCGTACAGAAGCTTTTCAGTTTAATTGCCTTCTATTCTATACACTTGTGTCTCCCCTGAAGTCCTGCCATCTCAAAAGGAGATATATCTTTCTTATTTCACTATCCCTAGGATCAGTCTCCTGATCTCCATTACCAGTTCCAGAAAATTGTTTTTTCCTCTTCCCCTAATTCCCCCAGTTTCATTGATAAATATACTCTCAAATTATACCATCCACTATTTTATTTGCAATTTCCTACCCTTCTGACAAATTCCTCTCATTTTTTGCAAAATTTTAGCACTTGAATTAACTCTTATTTTTTTCATTCTTTACTACTTCATTCCTTACTACTCCATCCTTCCTGATCACACAAAATCCATCTAGTGTTTCAGCTTCTCCAAATCTTTTTCTCTTCTCTTCTAATCACTTTGTCTTACTCCCCCCTTCCTTCCTGTTTTCACCCCCTACACCCACACCATGTCTTAGACTTTGTCCTTACCAGTAACTCAAACACACTAAACCCTCGGCTGGAACATCCTATCTTTTGTGTAGCAAAACTTATTCTTCCATCCAATTTCCTCTTCTCTCTCACTTGAACGTTGTAACAACTCTTCATGTTGAACTGTAAATCCTCTAACACATTCACTTTTAAGTCTCCATCTTCTCTCAGTCTGGCACTAACTTTTTCATCCAGTTCAGAGTCTAAGATGCACCTGTTATTATTGCGTCACTCCTTGCCTTTGCCCCCAGTTCTGTGAAGTCAGCCACACAAGTATCTCATTGAATCTCTGATTGGAGGCCTAACGTGCATCTCACATTCACATGTCCCAATACGAAGTCTTGTTCTGCCTCTCAAATCTCTACTCCCAAAGTTTTCCCACATTTAGCAAATGGCACCACCATCTAATCAATCACCCAAAGAATTTTAGAGCATCCTTACACTTTTTTTTTTCTCTGTAGGGACAGAGTTTCACTTTGTCACCCTCTGGCATCATAGAGCTCATAGCAACCTCCAACTCCTAGGCTTAGGTGACTCTCTTGCCTCAGCCTCCCGAGTAGCTGGAACTACAGGCGCCCACCACAACACCCACCTATTTTTTTGGTTGCAGTTTGGCCACTGCCAGGTTTGAACCCTCCACCCTCATTATATGGGGCCTGCACCCTACCCACTGAGCCATAGGCGCCAGCCATCCTTACACTTTTTGTTTTGCCTGATTCTTTCTAATGCACAAGCACATCATGCTGTTGCATGTCAGGGGTCCCAGTTTCCCAAACCTCGTTGACCTGGTTTGATTACTCAGCTGAGTTAAAAAGTCCAACCAGGCTCAGTGGATGGGGCACTGGCCATGTACACTGAGGCTGGCAGATTCCAGCCTGGCCCAGGCCAGCTAAACAATGACAACTAAAACCAGAAAAAAAAAAAAGGCTGAACATCGTGCCAGACGCCTGTAGTCCCAGCTACTTGGGAGGCTGAGGCAACAGAATCCCTTAAGCCTAAGAGTTTGAGATTGCTGTGAGCTGTGATGCCACAGCATTCTACCAAGAGTGACATAGTGACACTCTGTCTAAAAAAAGAAAGTCCAACCAAAGCACTTTGCCAAGGGTGACATTAAAAAAAAAAAGAAAAGAAAAGTCCAACCAAAGCACAGGAGGAAATCAAAAGCAAAAGTGAGTGTGAGTGGAAACTAAAAATACAACTGGAACAGTGACAAAGATAAATTTTAAGAACAAAGAGGAAGTTTATAGTGCTTCCAGGGAGGGTTGGAAGCAGGTCCTTCTCTTGAGGGAGAAGAGGTAAGATGCACACAAGTGCAGTGTGCAGGTGTAAACACCTCTTCCTTTCAGTTTGAAATTGGTTGTAAGTCTTTTATTGACCTCTCTGCACCACCATACTTCACTGTACATAGTTATTCTATTCTATTGGTTACTACTAATCATTGTCCTCCTCTATTGGTCATTGGTTACCTAGGTTACCTCCTACCCATATTGTTTTCCCCTTTTCTCCTTTTTTGGTGAGAGTTGCTGAGTGGTGAATGTTACTACAGGCCCTCCAGACTTTCTAGTTTAGCAGGCCAAATTATCCTCCCATCTCCCTTGAAGTTCTTTCTTTGTGTCCCATCTCAATGTTTCTTCAAAATGCATCCAAATCTTGGCCCCCAAAGTTTTGCATAATCTAGCCTCTGTTTCCTCTTTAAACTCATCATGTGCACTCCCACAGCTCACTTCACTCTGTGTACACTGCCTGTTTGCTGTCCTTCAAACACAGCAAGCCGCAGGGTCTTTGGCTCTGCACTCACGTCTACTGGCACACTCACTCCCACTGGCACACTCACTCCCTTATCACTCAGCCTCCTTTCACATATCACCCACTCACAGAGACTTCCCTTATGATTGTTTCCAAAACCTTCTTCCTAAGTCCCCTTCCAACCCCATTGCTTTCTTTGCTATTTTCATAGTATCTATCAACAATTAACTTTGTATTATGTTTTTTAAAAAAACAGGTTTAGATTTATAGAAAAATGGTGAAAAGGATATAGACAGTTCATATTCTCTACACTCAGTTTCCCCTTTCATTAACAAGTTGCATGTGTTGGGTACATTTGTCACAATTAATAAAGCAATGTAAATGCATTATTCCTAACAGAAATGCATATCATACCAGATTTCTTTAGTTTTTACATAACTCCCTATTTCTTGTCCATGGCACGAGCATCATATTATATTCAGAAACTCCTTAGGCTTCTTTTGACTATGATAATTTCTCACATGTTACTTGTTTTTGATGACTTTTAACATGCTCAGGAGTACTAGCTATGTATTTTATAAAATGTCTCTCTATTAGAATTTGTCTAATGTTTTTCTCATGATTACACTGGAGTTAGATGTTCTGGGGAGATGGAACACGAAGGTGAAGTGCCATTTTCATCACATTGTATCAGACCCACATAGTGTTCATGTGATTTATAACGGCTGATGTTGACCTTGATCACCTGGCGGAGGTGGTGTCTGCTTCAAAGTTACTCTCCTCCTACTCCCTACCACGCTTCCTTTCTTTGAAACGAAGTCACTATGCACTCCGCACAATTAAGAGGTGGAAAGATTTGCTGGACCTCCTTAAGGGCAGAGCAGGCATTAGACTTTATTTGTTAATGGGCTTATTTTCTCTCTCCCTCATACAATATAAGCTCAATTGGGGAAGCTGATTCTCATTGCCTAAAATAATTCTTAGTGCAGTTCTTGCTGTGCACAGGCTTTCACTAAATATGAATAAATGGAATCAATTAATCAGCCACCGTACATACTTATTCATGTGTCTGAACCTCTACATAGGCACCTTTGTCGTCCTAAAAACCTTTTCTTCTCTTTCCCCATATTTTTTTAGTAAATTCTCATTCAGACTTAAAGCTCTTTCCTTTGTATCTAAGTTTAAAGACATACAGACACATGCTGCACTCCACTTGGCAGGCCATGGTGTTACTTTGCATACTGCTCAACAACACAATTGATTCTTCACATCTAGGGTCTCTGTCACACCTGATGAGTTCCTCGAGGCTGATTTACCTTACCAAAATCCCACTGCTTAGTGCCAAGCCTCGAATATTGCATGCTGTTTCTCAATGTTTTCTGGTTGAGAAAGATTAAACTAGATAAACAAGGTGGCTCATGCCTGTAATCCCAGCACTCAGGGAGGCCAAGGCAAGTGGATAGCCTGATCTCAGTAGTTCCAGAGTGGCCTGAGCAAGAGTGAGACTCTGTCTCTAAGAATAGCCAGGTATTGTGGTGGTCACCTGTAGTCCCAGCTTCTCAGGAGGCTGAGGCAAGAGGATCACTTGAACCTAAGTTGGAGGTTGCTGTGAGCTGTGATGCCACAGCACTCTGCCAAGGGTAACTCTGTCCCAAAATAATAATAACAATAATAATAATAAACAAATGAGATAAATATTGTCAGCCTCACTTTCAAAGTTAATTTTTCTAGCTTATTCCAAGCACCTGGCCTGAGTCACCTGCTCATGATAATTTGAAATGCTTCCTTTGGATTACTCCCATTGTGGAATGGCTCTTTATCATATCAGAGTCTATATCAGAGTTATTCTGTACCCCATAATCAGTAGGACCCTGGACCTTTTTACACCAGGAGTCCTGGAGGGGTGGCACTGTATGCTTGGGCCAGAGCAGAACAGAGAGTGAAGTAAATGACAGAGAAAAGCCCAAACCAGCAAGGCAAAGAAGCTCCCAGCATTTTAGTTCTAGTTAGGGCAGGTAACCTGAGGGAATCTGGACCATGCTTTCTGTCTGAGCCACTTTATTTAGGCAAGTTTACTTCCTCTGAGCTCAGCTTCTGTGATTTTATTGTGCCTGGGCATCAATTTTCCTGTGGTGGCCTGTGACACTAGATACTGGGTAAGGATGATGGCAAAAGGAGATCCCACCAAGGAAGGACTACAAATCAGAAATCTGGCATGGTATGCTTCCATTCTTGTCTACAGCATGGGTCCCAGAGATGAGGTAACATTTCCAATGCTCCCCAAAAAACCCATGAAAATCAACTATTTTCATGGCCTTCAACATATAATTTGTTGTATTTCCATTTTAACAATTTTTATGATTATAGCATGGTCACTTGAGAAAATTTTGAAACAGAAAACTATCAAGATGAACATTTTATCATAAAGATTTGCCCACTTTGAAAGAATGAGTTAGTATTTTAGTGTACATATCCTTCTTTTCAAATATTTATAAGCAGATTTAAAACAGTTCACATATATATACATATATATATAAAAAAAACTCTGTACCTTGCTTTTTTTCCCAGATAACATTAAGAAATGACATAATTTTGTATCTGAAAGCAATCTAAACATGAACAATATTTTAAGTGACTGGGAGGTATCTCATCACATGGATATATTAATGCCATGATTTTTTTTTTTTTTTTGGTGTTCTTCTGGTGTGGTTTCAATTTTTCATCATAACAAATTTTGTTATAATTACATCCTTGCTCTCAAATTGGCCCCAACAATAGAGATAAACACAAAATCCTGAATGAACAGTTAGAGGATGACTTCACCAGACAGGTAAATCCTAGGAAGTTTTCCCCCAAAGAGGTAATAATGAACCCGCCCTTACAAATTGATGGAGTCCAAGGCAGGAAGTAGGGTAAGATCCCCAAACTCTGAGAAGGAATGTGCCTAGCTAGTTAGTTACTGTCCACTGGTTTGCTTCTTTATAAGTACTACTCACAAGAGCACAGGTGGAAGCCATAAAAATTATAACTTTTTTCTGCAAATGACATGACCTTTTTGGAACCTGGAGGTAGTGTTTGAGATTTCTTCTAGGTCCTGCATTCTAGTGTATTGACAGACCCAACGGATCGGGGTTGAGTCTTGAACACTCCATCCAAGGTCCTGTAACTCCAGCAACTGACCCACCTAGACAGCAGCCTGTACCAAAGGACTGATGGTTCCATCCTGAAACCAGCCAACTAGCAGACCAGGACTGCCTAATCCTATACCCAACAAATTGTCTTTAAAAACCCTGTCTCCCCAATTCTTAGAAAAGCAGGTTTGAGAAATTCCTCTCATCTACCCACTTAAGTGCTATGTGGAATAAACCCTTTCTCTGCTGTAAACCCTACTGTCTCTGGATATTGCCTCTCTTGGGAAGTGCACAGATGAACCTGGCTGGGCAGCAAATAAGTTAATCAGGTCTTAATGAATTGGTTAAGTGAAAATGTGGGAGGAAGGGTATTCTAAATAGAAGGATTAATGTCTAAGAAAATACAGTGGCTTAATAATCCCTGAGCTGAAGTTTACTACTTTACAAGGCAGCTTTTCTATTCTTAAATAATTCTATTTGTTGAAGGGCCTTTTTTAAATGTTGAGCAAATACTCTTTCCCAATAAGACTTCCAAGACTTACTCTACCCAAATAAGTCTGTCCCTCCTACAATACAGCAATACTTCAAGAAATCTACAGGTAGCTACCCAACTTATTCTTAGACTCACATCATTGTAAGACCATCAAGCAACTTTAAAGGCCATCTACTGAAGCCTTCTCATTGTGTAAATAAAGAAAAATTAAGTCTATAAAAGGACAATCACCGGCCACCAGTGGCACATCCATTCGGTGGCAATGTTGAGCGAAGCCATTGTGTTCCTAACTCTCAGTGTGCTCCTCTCTCTGACAATCTTCTCCATCATAAACTTCCCAGTTCCCCTAAGCACTGCTGGTTCAAGACTCTTTCCCTATCCCTTCAAGGTCTGGGCCACCTTCTCCCATAGGATCCCCAGTCATGGTTTAGTTTACTCGTGTTCACAAATAGAAAACTGAGGCTCTAAGAGGTGCAAGGCCTTGCCTAACCTTACAGAGATGGCAAATGCTGAAAGTGGAAATTTAATGTTAAATTTGTCTATAAGTCATCTAAGTCAAATACACTTGTCCTATATTTGTTGTTGTAGTTTTGTTTGAGAATCTTTTCATTGTACAACTAGGCAGAACAGTAATTAGAATACAAGTAGCCTGACTTCAGTAATTCTTTTCTCTCTAATAATCACATCATGATACCACATATAAATAATAACCCAAAGTGAAATTTAAATAATTGTGTGTGGTTAGGTTATACCAATTCACCCACAGCACTTTGAAGCATTGCTGAAAAATCACTGACAGGAGCCAAATTGAGTAACAGGAGGAGAGATATCCAGATTCATTTAACTAACAGGCATATATAGGAGCCTCAGAATGAAGACCCAGACACACAGAGGAAATTGTCCATTTTTATGCTTAGGCTCAACAAAATATGAACAGCTACATAGAAATAAGATTAGACAAAAGGGGTATGATCTAATGCTAACAGACTGAGTGGGAAACCCAGCAAGGCCTGTCTCTGGATTCTTCTTGGCCCCTCTGAGTATATATTCCTTCCTTCTGGGGGCGTGGCAGGGCCCTCTCTGGAATGGAGATGGTGTCGTATGACCCACAGTCAAACAAGGTAAGTCACATCATTTCCTTATGAGCAGTTTTTACATAGAATATTATTAGGTCTTATGGCTGACTTTGGGAGAAAGGGGTTCTAGTTTCTATGATCCACCTTGGGGAGGAGGGATTCTAGCTGATCTTGGGGGAGAATGGAATTGACAGTCAGGAGGGCAGGGGAAGGTCAAAGAGAAACTTTTGCTCCTAAGGCTGCTTCTGAGGCCTTCATTTGGGGGTATTATTTTCTGAGCCTGGACACATTTAAATTCTTCCATCAGCCATCACCATTTATATGTTAATGCTGAAAGTAGATGGTTTAGCAAAAGCCTGACTTCCCAGGAATTCCTTTGTGTTGTTCAGGTCTCCCTGAAGCAGGCAAAAGACCACAAGGGCTGGGCCTTCTAAGGGCAGGTTTCCAAAGGTACCAGTGCTCAGCAGAGAGCATAAAGGGTTAAATAGCAGGGTTGTTTGACTTTTCAATTAGAAAGTGTTGTCAACCTTAACAATAAGAGCATTAGGAGATGAGATGTTTGGTAAAATGGTAATGTATTACTGATTATTTTAATTTGAAAGAAAGCTGCAGTGTGTAATTAAATGTTCTTAGCTTGATTTTGGCTTGCTCCTTAAGAATAAACAAGAAAAAAAAAATAGGTAAGAAGCTGGGGACCTGCCCAAAGACTGCAGGCACAGGACTCATGTAACTGCTGTCAACGTGCCCTTTTGGGGAATCTCCAAAATGTATGTGCCCTTCTTTCCTCCGTTCACACAGACATCGGCGGGTTGAATTTATATTTGAAAAACTTTCTAAAACAGTATCATAGAATAAAAGATACTGATGTTTAGCAAACACAATACAGATGAAAAATGTATTATATTCATAACCACTCATCAGAAAGTAAAAATATTACTAATCAAAATAAAATGCCAAAATGGAATCTACTAATCATTGACTCTCACTCTTTGGCTCTTCTGTTTGATGAAGTGGTTTGGTACAATGGAAAAACATAAGGTAGGATGAGTATGCTGGAGTTGTGATGTGAAGTAAATGCTGACTCAGGTGCATCGCAGGGTCAGGGCACTCGCTGGTAAGGATGAGACCAATTCATTCATTCCTTCATTAGGAACTTTTCAGTCCCCCCCCTCCAGTCCCTAAACATAGGGACTATCCCATAGTCTCATGGGAAAAGCAGCATTTCTG
>NW_003852454.1:8132329-8133382 GCF_000181295.1 Otolemur garnettii | reverse complement strand
CCATTCTCATATTGCAAATCTGTAAAACAGAGAGTCTGGTCAGTACTGTCTTAACTTTATGTCCTACTTTCAGCTGCCTGATAGATCTTTCTAGAACACTGCCTCTGAAATTATGTTGGCCACAACTGTCAGTAAGAAAAACTTATTTTGTACACACATTTCACAGAGTGACAATTACTGTTACCATTTGCAATGCATTTTAATGTTTTATTTTTCATTCTACTGGATTGTATTCTATTAGGAACATTACTGATTCCAACATCTAGTTTAGTCCTAAAAGCCTAATGCATTTGAAAATGAAAGGTGTAAGCTTCAGTGCTCAGAAAGGAGGGTGGAGGGGAGATGTTCAGTCCAGGTTTATGAAAGGGGACAGCAACTTCCCTGGGCAGTGCAAAGAGGGTTTCTGTGTCTGGGGGAAGTTGGAGACCCTTTCTATATTGGAGGTCAGCAGATTCTACAGCTTGCCCAGAGGACTTAGGTGAGTTAGAGTCTTAGACATGAGCTTTGGGACTGGGTCCTTTGTGTTCTTTGTCTTGGGGGGGAGGGTTCATGTGAGACCTTGTCAGGCCCCCCAACAGAGACCTCTGTTCTAGATCTAAATTGGAAATGTCCATAGCATTTCCTTACTTAGCCTTCCGTGGTTCCTTATTATCTTTAGGATAAAGTTCTAGCTCCTTAGCAGTACTTGTACAGCTTGCTGATCTGGCCCTTGTCTTCTGCTCCCAGATCAACCTCTGATTATTTCTAGGCTCATGACTTCTATTCCTGCTTTCTTACACTGCTTAGGGTCTCCCAGTCTCACCTCCTGGAGACTGTGCTATTCCTTCTCTCCTTTATGTAACCCCAGTTCTACCCTCAACAGTTATCTGTTTCTGGGCCTCTTGGCTTGTTCATATTCATACTTCAAGGCTGAGGTCATATAGAATTTCTCCAAAACAAAACAAGACAAAAAACACCTTCTTCTCTATCTGTCAGTCTGGGTCCCTGTCCTCACATATTTCTCTGAATGTACTTCTAGGGATGCCTTAAATCTATTGCATGATTTTTTTGGCT